>NC_086446.1:473071123-473371123 GCF_028390025.1 Pseudophryne corroboree
CTGATAGTACATTATAATGATCTGACTAGTAGGACATACAGGAAACTGATATGCAGCCCCCCCTAATCTGTGTGTATATATATATATATATATATATATACATATATATATATATATATATATATATATATATATATTATCATTCCCCAAATGGGTGTCGAAAACCAATATAGTAGCCGGAGGGCGGCACTCGGATGACTTGCACAATAATACAATGGATCCCAAATTAAGTTTCAACGTTTCATAATTTTTAGTGCAATTCTTTTAGGATGCAGCGCCCACTAATAAAAAATAAATAAATAAATAAATTAATAAATAAATATAAAAAAATATCTATCTATCTATCTATCTATCTATCTATCTATCTATCTATCTATCTATCTATCTATCTGTGTGTAAATAAAAGGCTTACACTGCTTCTCTCGTCTATGAAGTGTGTTGCATGCTAGCGGCCACTAGATGGTGCCCGTTGGAGCAATTCAGTTGTTGCTTTGTATGGCGTCGCACAGCGACCAGTGCTGACATTTCCTCTCGCAGCCCCACTGAGCTGCCGAGGAGAAATTACCAAATGGGACTTTTTGCAGGCGCAACAATGTTAGTCATTTCGACGGGCTCCTAAGTAGTACTAATATAATTATTAAGAAGCGATGAATGTGGATTTTTTTGTAGACTGGAATTTGTTCATATGTTTTCCTAACATTTATAGAAAATGCATTCAGAATACGCACTACCTGTGCACATAATTAATCTAGAAGTATAGCAGAAAAGATTTGTAACATGTAAATGTAAAAATAATGTAAAAATAATACAGAAAATCTATACAGTGTGTGTGTATGTATATATACATATAGAAAGATAGATAGATATAGAAAGACAGACAGACAGATAGATAGATAGATAGATAGATAGATAGATAGATAGATAGATAGATAGAGCTATCTATGTTTTATATTATATTTTTACTGTTACTTGATGAATTGAATAAAAGAAAACAACTGAGTTGTAACCTACTCTGGGCAATGATACTGAAATGACTGCATAACACACATCTGTGGACCAGCTTACCTCTAGGTGCAGAGCAGAAGGCTAGATTCTCTCTAATCACCGAATACTTTTATAGGCTGACATTTGCTACGCCAGCATTATTGCTCTCTATATTTGGAAATTAATATTAAGGGCTCTCAGCTGTATGTGTTGATGCTGTAATTTTACTTCTGTTCAACACTGTGAGATACAAGATACGCCCGGCACACGAGGGAAAGCATATGGGCAAGCCATTTTTTGTATAAAGTGTCCTCTGCAATGTGTTTATGTCCAAGCTGCCCTGATTCCCAATATAGAACAGTGATCTGAAACAGGACAGGGATATCTGTGTCACTATGGACCAGAACAAGATTCCATATATTTGTCAATGAAGTTTTATTTCATATGCGTTCATGGTGCAGACGGTATAATTTTCAGTGAAGCAGATGCTTTTGTTTGTGTTGCCAGTTAATGTGTATAAAGTAGTGATGTGCACCGGAAATTTTTCGGGTTTTGTGTTTTGGTTTTGGGTTCGGTTCCGCGGCCGTGTTTTGGATTCGGACGCGTTTTGGCAAAACCTCACCAAAATTTTTTGTCGGATTTGGGTGTGTTTTGGATTCGGGTGTTTTTTTAAAAAAACCCTAAAAAACAGCTTAAATCATAGAATTTGGGGGTCATTTTGATCCCAAAGTATTATTAACCTCAATAACCATAATTTCCACTCATTTTCAGTCTATTCTGAACACCTCACACCTCACAATATTATTTTTAGTCCTAAAATTTGCACCAAGGTAGCTGGATGACTAAGCTAAGCGACCCAAGTGGCCGACACAAACACCTGGACCATCTAGGAGTGGCACTGCAGTGTCAGACAGGATGGCACTTGAAAAAAATACTCCCCAAACAGCACATGATGCAAAGAAAAAAGAGGCGCACCAAGGTCGCTGTGTGACTAAGCTAAGCGACACAAGTGGCCGACACAAACACCTGGCCCATCTAGGAGTGGCACTGCAGTGTCAGACAGGATGGCACATCAAAAAAATAGTCCCCAAACAGCATATGACGCAAAGAAAAATGAATGGTCACTGTGTCAGCAAACTGCACAACTGAAATGCACCACAGGTATAGAATCTAGATGGATAGTATACTTGACGACACAGAGGTAGGTACAGCAGTGGCCTACCGTACTGCTATATACAGTATAATGGACCTGGTGGACACTGTCAGCAGACTGCGTTTATAGTATAAAAAAAAAAGACACCACAGGTATACAATGTAGATGGATGGATAGTATACTTATGGACGACGAGTGACGACACAGAGGTAGGTACAGCAGTGGCCTACCGTACTGCTATATACAGTATAATGGACCTGGTGGACACTGTCAGCAGACTGCGTTTATAGTATAAAAAAAAAAGACACCACAGGTATACAATGTAGATGGATGGATAGTATACTTATGGACGACGAGTGACGACACAGAGGTAGGTACAGCAGTGGCCTACCGTACTGCTATATACAGTATAATGGACCTGGTGGACACTGTCAGCAGACTGCTAAACCAGTATTAAAAAAAGCCACCACAGGAGTGTTTTTCAGGCAGACAAACGTATACTGGTGGTCACTGTCAGCAACAACTGTGCACTGTACTCCTGCTATAGCTGCTCCCCAGTCCCCACAACTAAGCAGTGTGAGCACTCAGCGCAGATATATCATGCAGCACACTGAGCACAGATATGGTACGGAGCGTTTTTTTCAGGCAGAGAACGGATAAAAAACTAGCAAAACTCTGCACTGTACTCCTAACAGCTGCTACCCAATCCTCCCCACAATAAGCTAAGCAATCAGATCAACTGTGTAGTATTAACTATATAAACGGAGAGGACGCCAGCCACGTCCTCTCCCTATCAATCTCAATGCACGTGTGAAAATAGCGGCGACGTGCGGCTGCTTATATAGAATCCGAATCTCGCGAGAATCCGACAGCGGGATGATTACATTCGGGCGCGCTCGGGTTGGCCGAGCAAGGCGGGAAGGTTCGAACTTGCCTCGGACCCGTGTAAAAAGGGTGAAGTTCGGGGGGGGGGGGGGGGGGGGGGGGTTCGGTTTTCGAGAAACCAAACCCGCTCATCACTAGTATAAAGTATGTCGTTGTAAGGCAGAATGTGGAATATGTAACTATTCTTTTCTTACAGCTGAATATGTGCACTCCCTGCCATATCACTCACTGTGCTTTTTAAATTATACATTTTCCCATTTTATTTATATGCAGATTAATTTTTATTGTATTTTGTATTTTAAGTAACACTATCCTCAATAAATATATAGACTGATGGTCTGTAATTAATGTAAATTATGACAGCCCCATCTTAGATAAGGCCTGATTGAAAGGTGTAATATAATGCATTTGCAGCTGCCATAGGTGGTCAATCCGAGTCGTTTGCTCGGTAAATTTCTTCGCATCGCAGCGATTTTCCGCTTAGTGCGCATGCGCAATGTCCGCAGTGCGACTGCGCCAAGTAAATTTGCTATGAAGTTAGGAATTTTACTCACGGCTTTTTCATCGTTCTGGTGATCGTAATGTGATTGACAGGAAGTGGGTGTTACTGGGCGGAAACTGACCGTTTTATGAATGTGTGTGAAAAAACGCTACCGTTTCCGGAAAAAATGCAGGAGTGGCTGGAGAAACGAGGGAGTGTCTGGGCGAACGCTGGGTGTGTTTGTGACGTCAAACCAGGAACGACAAGCACTGAACTGATCACAGATACCGAGTAAGTCTGAAGCTACTCAGAAACTGCTAAGAAGTGTCTAATCGCAATATTGCGAATACGTCGTTCGCAATTTTAAGAAGCTAAGATTCACTCCCAGTAGGCGGCGGCTTAGCGTGAGTAAATCTGCTTGTGAGCGAACAACTCGGAATGAGGGCCATAGTTCGCATCAGTCGTATACACACATGCAGCATCGTCATATACACACACAGCATCAGTCGTATACCCACACGCAGCATCAGTCATAAACAGACACGCATCATCGGTCATATACACACATATACCCACACTGACAGCATCAGTCGTATACACACGCAGAATTGGTCGTATACACATATGCAACATTGGTTGTGTACTAGAGATGAGATCGGACTTTCAGTGATCTGGGGGGATCCGATTTGTAGCTCGGATCTCTTCGCCTTCCCTGGATCCATATGCGAGGCAAAACCTTGAGATCCCGTTGTCAGCTAATCGGTGCGTCCCCATTGACTTCAATGGGGACAATATGGTATCCAACACAGCACAGGGCACATCCAGCCGCACTGCCGACACTGCAGTCAACCACCCACTTCCATCACCCCCCTTTTGCAAACACTGCTGACACCCCTTTTCCCACTGCTGACAATGTCAGCACCCCTGCACTGAGGACACCGCTGGGACAACTGCACTGCCAACATCGTCAACACCCCTGCACTGAGTACACCACTGAAATACCCGCACTGCCGACACTGATGGCGTCACTGCAATGAGGACACCTGCACTGCTTACACCATCAGCACCCCTGCACTGAGGACACCACTGGGTCACTCACACTGCTGACACTGCCTGCACCACTGCAATGAGGACACTATTGGCACCCCTGCACCGAGAACACCACTGCAACAATTGCACTGCCAACACTGTCGGCACTCCTGCATCGAGGACACCACTGGGACACCCGCACTACCGACATTGCAGACACACCTGAAATGAGGACACTGTTGGCACCCTTGCACTGAGGACACCACTGGGATACCCACATGTCAACACTGTCAGCACCCCTGCAATGAAGACACAGCCAGCACTCTCACACTGCTGACAACACCTGAAGCCCCCACTGCCATCAGCACCGGCATACCCACATTGAGGACACCCCCACACACTCCTACAGGCAACACTGTTGGCACATTGACATTGAGAACACAGCTGGCACCCCCGCATTGCCGACACCACCAACGCCCCCACACTGAGGACACTGCAGGAACACCCCACTGCCGACACTGCCAGAACCCTTTCATTGAGGACACTCTGCACTGCTGACAGCCCCGCTCTGAGGACAACGCTGACACCCCCTGCCATAGTAAGTGCACCATTGTTGTATCCGACCTACACTGTATCCGACGCACACTGTATCTGACCTTGCGCTCTAGCCAACACACACTGAATCCGACCCATACTGTAAACTGCACTGTATCCGAGCCACACTGTATTCCACACTGCATTACATACTGTATCTGACGCACACTGTATCCAATCTGCACTGTATCTGACCCGAACTGTATCTCGCACTGTATCTGATCTTGCACTGTAGCCAACGTGCACTGTACCCAACCCGCACTGTAACCTGCACTATATACAACTCGCACTCCAACCTGCATTGTATATGACCTGCACTGTATCCAACTCGAATTGTAACCTGCACTAAATCTGACCCACATTGTATCCAACCCACAATGTAACCCACACTGTATCCAACTCGCACTGCATACGACCTGCACTATATACAACCCGCAATGTATTCCACCTACACCTGTATCCGACCTGCACTGTATCTAACCCACACTATAACCTGCATTGTATCATACCTGCATTGTATCCGACCCGCTCTTTATCTAACCTGCACTGTAACCTGCATTGTGTCTGACCCGCACTGTATCTGACCATTGCTGTATACGACCAGCACTGTAACCTGATCAATATTTAAATGTGTGTCCCAAAGTATTACGCACTGTACTACACAGATACTGAATGCTGTTTCCATGGTTGGGGAGATTTTGGGAAACTGCTAAAAAAAAAGGCTGCTTGATCAGGACTTTACATGGGCACAGAGTGCCAGTCATCAGTGGCTCAGGGCCCCCAGGAAAGAGGTACAAACTGGGCACTAAGAATAGGCATGTGCTGGAGGCACGTGCACTTGTGCAGGGGGCACCCATGTCTGCTGTTAATATTTTACACATGGTGTAGGTATTTTTTATCTTTGCTGTTTAACTACTACTACTTTAGAGCAATGATATTCCACACACGATTCTTAGTAAATTTCTGTGTTGTCTAATACATTACTAATTTGCAAAACATTTTTTAATCAGAAATAACTGCCGTGTGTTTGTGCTGCTGCTCTGCTGTGTATACGACATATATGTGTGTATACGACATATTCTGCATATGTGCATATGGCCAATACTGCCGATCGATGCTGCATGTGGGCATACCATAAATGCTATGTGTGTGTATTAGAGATGAGCAGGTTCGTTTCTCAGAGAACCGAACCCTACCGGACTCCACATCCCGAGCCTGGATCCAAGTCAGGCTCGGGTTTTCTCGCCTGACTCGGAAACCAGAACGAGGCAAAACGTCATCATCCCGCTGTCGGATTCTCATGGGGTTTGGATTCCATATAAAGAGCTGCGCGTCACCACCATTTTCACTACGGCATTGAAGAGTGTAGATAGAGGACGTGTCTCTGTTCTCTCAGCGTCCTTAGTGTCTTCAGCGTCCGTGTCTTGCATCTGTCCAGTCACAGTGTTGTGTCCCCTGCTGCCATATGTCCAGTGCTATCCAGTGGTGCTGTGTCGTGCTGCATCAGTTCAGTGGTGCTGTGTTGTGCTGCATCAGTCCAGTCACAGTGCTGCTATATGTCCAGTGCTGCTGTATAATAAGTCCCTTACAGTGTTGCTGTGTTGTCCTGCATCAGACCAGTGGTGGTGTCCTGTGCATCGGTCAGTCCAGTGACCAGTCACAGTGGTGTCCTCTGCTGCTATATGTCCAGTGCTACTGTATAGGGTGCTGTGTTGTGCTGCATCAGTTCAGTGGTGGTGTATTGTCCTGCATCAGTCCAGTGGTGGTTTCCCTGTGCTGCCGTATGTGTCCAGTGGTGCTGCCGTATATGTCCAGTGGTACTGCCGTATATGTCCAGTGATCCTGCCGTATAATTCCAGTAATTCTGCCGTATAATTCCAGTAATACTGCTGTATAATTACAGTGGTACTTGCTTAAACTTCCAGTAATCCTGCCGTATAATTCCAGTAATCCTGACGTATAAATCCAGTGGTACTGGGGTATAATTCCAGTAATCCTGCCGTATAATGACAGTAATCCTGCTGTATAATTCCAGTGGTACTGGCGTATAATTCCAGTAATCCTGCTGTATAATTCCAGTAACCCTGCCATATAATTCCAGTGGTACTGGCGTATAATTACAGTCATCCTGCCGTATAATTACAGTAATCCTGCCGTATAATTACAGTACTCCTGCTTTATAATTACAGTGGTACTGAGCTATACAATGCTGGCGCCCAAAATGGCTGCGTCACCTTTTGCATGCTCCTGATCATCTCCATAAAACATCTTAAATTCTCCACAACTGACCTATGAATCATCATAAGTATCCAAGGATTTACCTTTAACTTGTACTACGCGCACATCTCATCATAACCAACGGATTGCATTCCTGGGCTGAGATACACACTAGATTGAATCCTCTGCAACTTTCCACTGAGAAGTCCTTCAGTTTGGAATCTGCTGTACTCTGGACAACCTATCTTTGTCTCTATCCAGCCCCTCATTTAGTCATGATCCAACTCTGTTCTCTGAGCAACAAATAACTCTGACTTCTTGCATTTTTCATCTAATATCAGTATATTCAGGCTCTGAATGGCTGACGGGTAACTGTCCATTTCAAACTGCAGGATCCCAGCCATTCCCCAGGAAAATGGACATCACTAACTCCACAAGAAATCTACTTCAAAGGCCCCTCACAATGAGACTTTTCACACCTAGACAATAGGAATTGGATTCTAACACCTTTCCACAAGCCTGCTTTGTTCCGGAATAATTTACTAAATCAGCAACAGAAAAGGAAAGTTATTTTATTTATCACTTGTTTCAAATATACACATTGGATTATTGGAGCAGCAATAGGTTATAGCAATAACTCTGTTCATGAACCCATTATAATTTTTGAATCACATACCGAATTGTTGAAAAAATATATATATACAGCTTTCTCTCCCTCTCTCATCATCATATGCAGCTCATACTTATAGTAATCTGTCATTGATGTCCCAATGTATACGTATTCCTCCAGCTTCATTCTTTCACTCTGCCCACCACGTTCTGCAGTTCCTATTACACCATCACAGGCTTCTATCCTCCAATCCCTTGGTATTTTAAAAAGAAAACACAGGCGCATTCGTGGGAAGCGAGCAGGCCGGAAACTTATTTTCCCCGGTAACCACCTAAGTCTTTTATCCACCTGCTCACCCCCAGCTTCAGAGAACAATCAAATAGAAGTGATACCTAAAAGACGGCCCTGTGCTTGGAAGAAAAGAACTGTCAATTCTCGCTTGGTAACACCCATACCCAGAGTGCCTGCACCTAACATAAAGAAACCTGAGGGCCCTCTGGTATGCCCAATCAGGTCAGTCCTTTGTAATGCCAGATCTATAAGAAACAAGACTGCAACAATTGCTGACCTTATTGAATCTGCAGATCTAGCCTGTATTACAGAGACCTGGCTAGATGAAAATGCAGCACCTATATTGGAGGCATCCACAACCCACAACGGCAGGATTAATTCCAGTAATCCTGCCGTATAATTCCAGTAATCCTGCTGTATAATTCCAGTGGTACTTGCGTATAATTCCAGTAATCCTGCTGTATAATTCCAGTAATCCTGCCATATAATTCCAGTGGTACTGGCGTATAATTCCAGTAATCCTGCCGTATAATTCTAGTAATCCTGCCGTATAATTACAGTGGTACTGGCGTATAATTCCAGTAATCCTGCCGTATAATTCCAGTAATCCTACCGTATAATTCCAGTAATCCTGCCGTATAAATCCAGTGGTACTGGCGTATAATTCCAGTAATCCTGCCGTATAATTACAGTGGTTCTGGCGTATAATTCCAGTAATCCTGCCATATAATTCCAGTAATCCTGCTGTATAATTCCAGTGGTACTGACATATAATTCCAGTAATCCTGCTGTATAATTACGTGCTCAGCCATAGCATCTCCATCCATCCTCAAAGTGACTGCTGCTAGTGTGCTCCTGCCTCCCAGACCCTGGTGCCTGGTATGTATATCATATACAGTATGTATACTGTATATGAAGTTTGCTTGTTTGTATGTTTTTGTAGGTATGTATTTATGTAAGTATGTGTGTTTGTTTGTTTGTTTGTTTGTGTGCTTGTGTATGTCTGTATGTTGGTGTATGTATGTATGTATGTATGTATGTATGTATGTGTGTGTGTATGAATTTGTGTGCTCTATATATATATACATACACAGTAAATATATATATATATATACTATCTATGTCTATATATACACTGTATATATATATATATATATATATATATATACATACATACATACAGTATTCATTTATATGTACATAAACACACGGAAACGGGTGGCACTTGATATGCCGGCTGTCAGGATCTTTTTCGCCTGCCCTGTTGCTGGCATATCGGTGGTCGGGATCTCAGTGCCAGCATGCTGGGCACCGGGATCCAGAGTGCTGGTATGCTGTAGTAGACTCCATGGAAACCCCCCTGACTAAATCCTGTGTTTGCCCCTGGTACTGGCGTATAATACCAGTAATCCTGCCGTATAATTCCAGTAATCCTGCTGTATAATTCCAGTGATGCTGCATATAATTCCAGTGATCTTGCCGTATAATTCCATATAAATCCATATAATTCTGTATAAATCCAGTCCAGTGGTGCTGCCATATAAATTCAGTGGTGCTGTCCTGTGCTGTATATTATTTACTCCAAATAAAGGGGTAATTAATATTAATCCAAATAATTTTTACAGGGTTTGCCCTGTGAGGTGTAGTAGTACGCTCTCCTGTGCCGCATATTGGCCCTCATTCCGAGTTGTTCGCTCGCAAGCTGCTTTTAGCAGCTTTGCACACGCTAAACCGCCACCTACTGGGAGTGAATCTTAGCTTCTCAAAATTGCGAACGACGGATTCGCAATATTGCGAATAGACCTCTCTTAGCAGTTTCTGAGTAGCTTCGGATTTACTCTGCCGTTGCGATCAGTTCAGTCAGTGTCGTTCCTGGTTTGACGTCACAAACACACCCAGCGTTCGCTCAGGCACTCCCCCGTTTCTCCAGCCACTACCGCGTTTTTCCCAGAAACGTTAGCGTTTTTTCACACACACCCATAAAACGGTCAGTTTCCGCACAGAAACACCCACTTCCTGTTAATCACATTACGATCACCAGAACGAAGAAAAACCCTCGTAATGCCGTGAGTAAAATACATAACTGCATAGCAAATTTACTTGGCGCAGTCGCACTGCGGACATTGCACATGCGCAGTAAGCGGAAAATCGCGAAATAAAGAAAATCGGTAACGAGCGATCAACACGGAATGACCACTATTGTGTTATATAACTCCAGTAAAATAATTGAGAACAAAAATTTGGAGGATAAAATAGGGAAAGATCAAGAACCACTTCCTCTTAGTGCTGAAGTTGCTGCCACTAGTCATGACATAGATGATGAAATGCCATCAATGTCGTCTACCAAGGCCGATGCCCAATGTGATAGTAAAGGGCATGTAAAATCCAAAAGGTTCAGTAAAAAGACCCAAAAAAAGAAATTTAAATGGTCAGAGGAGAAACACAAACTTGCCAATATGCCATTTAAGACACGAAGTGGTAAGGTTCCTGACCAGTGTTTCAGCTTCACATGACGATGGAAGCCCTCATCCTCCCGCTAGAAGAATTATAATTGTTAAGCTGGAAAAAGCACAGCAAAGAACTGTGCGTTCTAAGATGGTATCACAAATCCCCAAGGAGAGTCCAAGTGTGTCGGCGGTTGCGGTGCCTGACCTTCCCAACACTGGATTGGAAGAGGTGGCTCCCTCCACCATTTGCATGCCCCCTGCAAGTGCTGGAAGGAGCACCCACAGTCCAGTTTCTGATATTCAAATTGAAGATGTCACTGTTGAAGTACACCAGGATGAGGACATCGGTGTTGCTGGTGCTGAGGAGGAAGTTGACGATGAGGATTCTGATGGTGATGTGGTTTGTTTAAATAAGGCACTGGGGGAGACACCTGTTGTCCATGGGATGAAGAAGACAATTGTGATGCCTGGGCAAAATACCAAAAAAGCCACCTCTTTGGTGTGGAATTATTTCTCCACAAATCCGGACAACAGGTGTCAAGCCGTGTGTTGCCTCTGTCAATCTGTAATAAGTAGGGGTAAGGATATTAACCAACTAGGAACATCCTCCCTTATACGTCACCTGCTGTGCATTCAACAGAATCAGTGTGAAGTTGTGAAACTTTGGGTAAGAGCGTAAGCAGTCCACTGACACCTAAATCCCTTTTTCCTCTCGTACCCTAGCTCTTGCAAGCCACACCACCAACTCCCTCAACGTCAACTTCCTCCTCAGTCAGGAACATCAGTAGTCCTGCAGGCCATGCCACTGTCAAGACTGAGGAGTCCTCTCCTAACCGGGATTCCTCCGGAGGATCCTGCTGTTGCTGCTGTTGTTGCTGCTGGGAGTCGACCGTCATCCCAGAGGGGAAGTCAGAAGACCACTTGTACTACTTCAACTAAGCAATTGACTGTCCAACAGTCCTTTGTGTGGAAGATGAATTATGAAAGCAGTCATCCTGTTGCAAAGTGAATAACTGAGGCCTTGACACTTACGTTGGTGTTAGACGTGCGTCCAGTATCCGCCATTAGTGCAGTGGTATTTAGACAATTGATAGAGGTATTGTGTCCCCGGTACCAAATCCCATCTAGATTCCACTTCACGATACAGAGAATGTACAGAGACGTCAGAAAAAGTGTCGCCAGTGTCCTAAAAAATGCTGTTGTATCAATTGTCCACTTAACCAGGGACATGTGGACAAGTGGAACAGGGCAGACTAAGGACTATATGACTGTGACAGCCCACTGGGTAGATGTATTGCCTCCCACAGCAACAACAGCAGTGGCGCCAGTAGCAGCATCTTGCAAATCCAAACTAGTTTCTAGGCAGGCTACACTGTGTATCACCGCTTTCCGTAAGAGGCACACAGCTGACAACCTCTTACGGAAACTGAGGGACATCATCATGTATTGGCTTCCTCCACTTAGACTCTCCTGGGGATTTGTGATATCGGACAACGCCACCAATATTGTGCGTGCATTACAACTGGGCAAATTCCAGCACGTCCCATGTTTTGCACACACAATTTATTTGGTGGTGCAGAATTTTTTTTTAAATTACAGGGGTGTACAGGAGATGCTGTTAGTGGCCCGAAAAATTGCAGGCCACTTTCGACATTATGCCACTGCGTGCTGAAGACTGGAGCACCAGCAAACACTCCTGAACCTACCCTGCCATCAACTGAATCAAGAGGTGGTAACAAGGTGGAATTCAACATTCTATATGCTTCAGAGGATGGAGGAGCAGCAAAAGTCCATTAAAGCCTAACATCCGCCTATGATATAGGCAAAGGAGGGGGAATGCACCTGACTCATGCGCAGTAGAGAATGATTTCCGTCTTGTGCAAGGTTCTCCAACCCTTCGAACTTGCCACACGTGAAGTCAGTTGAGACACTGCCAGCTTGAGTCAGGTCATTCCCCTCATCAGGCTTTTGCAGAAGCAGCTGGAGAAATTGAAGGAGGCGCTAAGATGGAGCGATTCAGCAAAGTATGTGGGACTTGTGGATGGAGCCCTTCATTCGCTTTGCCAGGATTCATGGGTGGTCAATCTGTTGAAATCAGAGCACTACATTTTGGCCACCGTGCTCAATCCTAGTTTTAAGCCTACGTTGTATCTCTCTTTCCGGCAGACACAAGTGTACAGAGGTACAAAGACCTGCTGGTTAGTAAATTGTCAACTCAAGCGGAATGTGACCCCTCAACAGCACCTCCTTCAATTTCTTCCACCACTGGGGCTGCAAGGAAAAGGATAAGATTTTCTAGCCCACCCCCTGGCGGTGATTCAGGGCAGCCAGGAGCGAAAGCTGACGCCAGGAGCGAAAGCTGACATCTGGTCCGGACTGAAGGACCTGCCAACGATTACTAACATGTCTACTGTCACTGCATATGATTCTGTCACTACTGAAAGAATGGTGGACGATTATATGAGTGACGGCATCCAAATAGGCATGACAGACAGTCCGTATGTATACTGGCAGGAAAAAGAGGCAATTTGGATGCCCTTGCACAAACTGCCTTTATTTTACCTAAGTTGCCCCCCCCCCTCCAGTGTGTACTCCGAAAGAATGTTTAGTGCAGCCGGTAACCTTGTAAGCAATTGGCATAGGAGGTTACTTCCACAAAATGTGGAGAAGATGATGTTAATCAAAATGAATTATAAATTCCTCTGGGAAGACCTTGACCAGCAATTGTCTCCGGAAAGTACACAGGGACCTGTGATGGTGGATTCCAGTGGGGACGAATTAATACTCTGTGAGGAGGGGGATGTACACAGGGAAAGGGGTGAGTAATCGGAGGGTGAGGTCGACATCTTGCCTCTGTAGAGCAAGTTTGTGCAAGGAGAGAGTGATTACTTCTTTTTTGTTGGGGGCCCAAACAAACCAGTCATTTCAACCACAGTCGTGTGGCAGACCCTGTCGCTGAAATGATTGGCTTGTTAAAGTGTGTATGTCCTGTTTATACAACATAAGGGTGAGTGGGAGGGCCCAAGGACAATTCCATCTTGCATCTCTTTCTTCTTATCATCATGTGCAGTTTGAGGACTATTTCTTTTAAAGTGCCATCCTGTCTGACACTTACATATATGTCCAGTGGTGCTGCCATTTAATTCCAGTCATTTGGACGTATAATTCCAGTGGGAATTGTGTTAGTCATACAGCTACCTCATTGCTCCTCTTCTACATCTTTGCATGAGGTGCTGTTTGGGGCCTTTTTTATATATCTGCCCTCCTGTCTGCCACTGCAGTGTCACTACTAGATGGACCAGTTGTTTGTGTTGTCTACTTGTGTCGCTTAGCTTAGTTATCCAGCAACCTCGGTGTAACCTTCTGGCCTAAAAACAATATTGTGAGGTGTTCAGAATAGACAGGGAATGAGTGGAATTGAATGTTATTGAGGTTAATAATACCGTAGTATCAAAATTTCCCCCAAATTCTTTGATTTTAGCCGTTTTTATGTTTTTTTTTCCAAAAATCATCCAGATCCAATACGAAAACCAAAACACGAAAGTGGAATTAGAACCAAAACCAAAACACAAAACACGAAAAGTGCCATCCGCACATTTATAGTGTGTATACGATAGGGATGTGCGATGGCAGCATGGGTTTTAGGGGGTAATTCAGACCTGATCGCAGCAGCAAATTAGTTAGCTAATGGGCAAAACCATGGGGGTAATTCAGACCTGATCGTAGCAGAAAATTTGTTAGCAGTTGGGCAAAACCATGGCCCTCATTCCGAGTTGTTCGCTCGGAGTTTTTCATCGCATCGCAGTGAGAATTCTCTTAGTGCGCATGCGCAATGTTCGCACTGCGACTGCGCCAAGTAACTTTACTATGAAGAAAGTAAGTTTACTCACGGCATTTTCATCGCTCCGACGTTCGCATTGTGATTGACAGGAAATGGGTGTTACTGGGCGGATGCACGGCGTTTTAGGGGCGTGTGAATGGAAACGCTACCGTTTCCGGAAAAAACGCAGGAGTGGCCGGAGAAACGGTGGGAGTGCCTGGGCGAACGCTGGGTGTGTTTATGACGTCAGCCAGGAACGAAAAGCACTGAACTGATCGCACAGGCAGAGTAAGTCTGAAGCTACTCAGAAACTGCTAACTCGTTTGTAATCGCAATATTGCGCGTATGTCGGTCGCAATTTTAAGAAGCTAAGATTCACTCCCAGTAGGCGGCGGCTTAGCGTGTGTAACTCTGCTACATTCGCCTTGCGAGCGAACAACTCGGAATGAGGGCCCATGTGCACTGCAGGTGTGGCAGATATAACATTTGCAGAGAGAGTAAGATTTGGGTGGGTTATTTTATTTCTGTGCAGGGTAATACTGGCTGCTTTATTTTTACACTGCAAATTAGATTGCAGATTGAACACACCACACCCAAATCTAACTCTCTCTGCACATGTTATATCTGCCTCCCCTGCAGTGCACATGGGCCCTCATTCAGAATTGCTCGCTCGCAAGCTGCTTTTAGCAGCTTTACACACGCTAAGCCGCCGCCTACTGGGAGTGAATCTTAGCTTCTCAAAATTGCGACCGACGGATTCGCAATATTGCGAATAGACCTCTCCTAGCAGTTTCTGAGTAGCTCCGGACTTACTCTGCCATTGCGATCAGTTCAGTCAGTTTCGTTCCTGGTTTGACGTCACAAACACACACGGCATTCGCTCAGGCACTCCCCCGTTTCTCCAGCCACTCCCGCGTTTTTCCCAGAAACTGTAGCGTTTTTTCACACACACCCATAAAACGGTCAGTTTCTGCCTAGAAACACTCACTTTCTGTCAATCACATTACGATCACCAGAACGAAGAAAAACCCTTGTAATGCCGTGAGTAAAAAACCTAACTGCATAACAAATGTACTGCGGACAATGCGCATGCGCAGTAAGCGGAAAATCGCAAAATAACGAAAATCGTCAACGAGCGAACAACTCGGAATGACCACCATGGTTTTGCCCAGTTGCTAACAGAATTCCTGCTGCGATCAACTTGGAATTACCCACATAGAGAGAGGCTCCATTCTTAAAAAATAGCTCTGGATATCTGTAGCTCAATATCAGGTACATATGAAAGTTTACATTTGCTCACCCATGTGCATTGAGCCTCATTCCGAGTTGATCGCTCGCTAGCAGCTTTTTGCAACTCGGCAAAACTGCGCATGCATATGCACCGCAATGCGAAGGCGCATCGTACAGGTACAAAGAGGATTGGTGCTGGGCGATGGATTTAACAAAGAATCCATTTGCACAGCTGATCGCAAGGGGATTGACATTTATAGGTGTCAACTGACCGTTTTCTGGGAGTGTTTGGGAAATCCCAGGCGTGTACAAGCGTTTGCAGGGCGGGTGTCTGACGTCAATTCCGTGACCAAAAAGACTGAAGTGATTGCAGCGGCTGAGTAAGGGGCCCTACTCACTGGCCGACCCGCCGCCGAGGTGCCCGACGGCCGATACGCCTACGAGCAACCCGGCGGCGGGGGGGCAGTGACGGGGGGAGTGAAGTTTCTTCACTCCCCCCGTCACCCGGCTGCATTGAAGTGCAGGCTAATATGGACGAGATCGTCCATATTGGCCTGCATGCACAGCCGACGGGAGACCAGCGATGAACGAGCGCGGGGACGCGCATCGTTCATCGCTTAAGTCTCCACACTGAAAGATATGAACGAGTTCTCGTTCATTTATGAACGACATCGTTCATATCTTTCTAAAAATCGGCCAGTGTGCTGTGTAGGGCCTATAAGTTCTGAGCTACTCAGAAACTGCCTAGTTAATTGATAAGAAAGGTGTTTCACCACAGGTGATGGCAATCATACATTACCAGGAAAGTCCAGGAACAGAGCATTTTCTCCCTCATGGAGAGGGTCATTTAGGCAAGCATGCTTATTACAGGATTACTTACAACTGCACTTAGGACCTGATTCTGAATACTAATAGGCACAAAAATCATGGACAAAGTTTTTCAACTGCGTACGCAAGTCACTAAAAAGTCGCACAGCGTATGCGTCCCACAGTAAAAGAAATGTATTGAAAATGCACCTCCCAACATGACCCTCACCAGGAAGGACAGAAAACTCTGCTCCTGGACTTCCCTCTTAATTTCTGATTGGCATCACCTGTGCTGAAACACCTCTCTTATCCATTAACCTGTTCAACACAGGTGCAGATAATCATAATATAACAAATAAAGTCCAGAAGCAGAACATTTTGTCCCTCCTGGAGAGGGTCATGCTGGGAGGTATGAAAATGTATTGGCCATTCCTGGGCAGTGACGAGGAGGGAGCTATACAGATGCAGGGAGATGGGTCGTCTTTTGGATGTATTATGGGAGTAGCCCAGTCGCTATATCTTGATAGTGAAGAGATTCCTGTTTGTATACTGCTTTAAAAGGCTCTTAGCATCTATTTTAATAGGGCATAGAATATGATATGCCTTCTGATATATATAGATTGACACTGCTAAGTTTTATTAGAGGTATTGCAGTTATCATAACTCTGAAAATAAATGATTCCTCCCTGCACCATTAGTCAGACAGTGACTATTACTTTACCATTTGGGGAAACCTTCATAAACTTTTAAGAATTTAATAAGCCATTAAGTAGAATTAGCATCATGAGGTTTGCAAAAATAACATTTGCATTCTGACAGAGGTATAGCTAGCAAATTCCACATATGTATCAATTAATTGCAGGACAAAAGGTATTCTATTCCTTGACTATGGCGATGTATACTGTTCCTCTGGGGCAAGATCTATTAAGGGGCAGTTTACAAGGGGTTGTGAAACCAATGAGACCTGCTGCAGATTGACGGCATGTTCTAAAGCTCAAATACAGCTTTTACTAAAGGTTGGTTTCAGCGTCGAAACAGAACCTATTGGTTTCAAAACCCCTCTCTATTCTTGATGACAATTCACAGGTTTCTTGCTGCTAACCTCCCATGTTTTACAAGCCTGCACAGAACAATAGAATCTGCGCAGGCTTCTATTTTTTTAAAAAAATTGTAAAATCGCTAAAATGTAGAAAAAAAGCTTTGTGGGACTTGACAAAAAAAACATAATGGAGGACACTACTTGTCCCATTCAGAAACCTGCCACTACTGTGAGGTCATTCGTGGACACTCTCCATAAGAATGCATAGAGCCATGCTGATTTGTCAAACAGCGTAGATTTCCCTGGCAGGAAAGTGGGGTGGCGAGTGTTTTGCTGTTCAGTGTAGTCAGTGTATTGTGCTGCATCAGTCCAGCCAGTCACAGTGTTGGCGTCCTCTGCTGCCATATATCCAGTGTAGCTGTATAAAGTGGTGCTGTGTTGTACTGTGCAGTCCAGTGTAGTCAGTGTATTGTGCTGCATCAGTCCAGCCAGTCACAGTGTTGGTGTCCTTTGCTGCCATATATCCGTTGTAGCTGTATAAAGTGGTGCTGTGTTGTACTGTGCAGTCCAGTGTAGTCAGTGTATTGTGCTGCATCAGTCCAGCCAGTCACAGTGTTGGTGTCCTCTGCTGCCATATATCCAGTGTAGCTGTATAAAGTGGTGCTGTGTTGTGCTGTCCAGTCCAGTGTAGTTAGTGTATTGTGCTGCATCAGTCCAGCCAGTCACAGTGTTGGTGTCCTCTGCTGCCATATATCCAGTGTAGCTGTATAAAGTGGTGTTGTGTTGTGCTGCATCAGACCAGTGGTAGTGTCCTGTCCATCAGTCATTCCAGTGCCGATATACGCTGCTATATGTCCACTGCTACAGTATTATAATAATAATAACAACAACCACAAGTCCCTTACAGTGTTGTTGTGTTGTGCTGAATCAGACCAGTGGTAGTGTCCTGTCCATCAATCATTCCAGTGACGATATTCGCTGCTGCTATATGTCCTCTGCTACAGTATTATAATAATTATAACAACAATCACAAGTCCCTTACAGTGTTGTGTTGTGCTGCATTAGACCAGTGGTAGTGTCCTGTCCATCAGTCATTCCAGTGACGAGGCAGTCACAGTGGTATACGCTGCTGCTTTATGTCCACTGCTACAGTATTATAATAATTATAACAACCACAAGTCTCTTACAGTGTTGTTGTGTTGTGTTGCATCAGACCAGTGGTAGTGTCCTGTCCATCAGTCATTCCAGTCATTCCTGTGCCGCATATTGTCTTATATAACTCCCAAAAAATAATGGAGAACAAAATATATGGAGAATAAAATAGGGAAAGATCAAGAACCACTTCCTCCTAGTGCTGAAGCTGCTGCCACTAGCCATGACATAGACGATGAAATGCCATCAACATTGTCTGCCAAGGCCGATGCCCAGTGTGATAGTAGAGGGCATGTAAAATCCAAAAAGCCAAAGTTCAGTAAAAAGACCCCATTTTCTTTTAAATGGGCTGAGTAGAAACGTAAACTTGCCAATATGCCATTTACGGCACAGAGTGGCAAGGAACGGCTGAGGCCCTGA
This sequence comes from Pseudophryne corroboree, assembly GCF_028390025.1. Classification (NCBI taxonomy): domain Eukaryota; kingdom Metazoa; phylum Chordata; class Amphibia; order Anura; family Myobatrachidae; genus Pseudophryne; species Pseudophryne corroboree. Next base: position 473,090,283 of record NC_086446.1, read on the forward strand.
CCTATGTTCATGGCTAGTGGTTCAGCTTCACATGACAATGGAAGCCCTCATCCTCCCGCTAGAAAAATTAAAAGAGTTAAGCTGGAAAGAGCACAGAAAAGAACTGTGTGTTCTGAGATGGTATCACAAATCCCCAAGGAGAGTCCAATTGTGACGGCGGTTGCGATGCCTGACCTTCCCAACACTGAATGGGAAGAGGTGGCACCTTCCACCATTTGCACGCCCCCTGCAAGTGCTGGAAGGAGCACCCACAGTCCAGTCTGATATCGAAATTGAAGATGTCACTGTTGAAGTACACCAGGATGAGGATATGGGTGTTGCTGTCGCTGAGGAGGAAGTTGACGATGAGGATTCTGATGGCGATGTGGTTTGTTTAAGTCAGGCACCGGGGGAGACACCTGTTGTCCATGGGATGAAGAAGCCCATTGTGATGCCTGGGCAAACTACCAAAAAAGCCACCTCTTCGGTGTGGAATTATTTCTCCACAAATCCGGACAACAGGTGTCAAGCCATCTGTTACCTCTGTCAATCTGTAATATGTAGGGATAACCACCTAGGAACATCCTCCCTTATACGTCACCTGCTGCGCATTCATCAGAAGTCAGTGTCAAGTTGTGAAAAGTTGGGTAAGAGCATAAGCAGTTCACTGACACCTAAATCCCTTCTTCCTCCTGTACCCAAGCTCCTGCAAGCCATACCACCAACTCCCTCAACATCAACTTCCTCCTCAGTAAGGAATGTCAGTAGTCATGCAGGCCATGTCACTGTCAAGACTGAGGAGTCCTCTCCTAACCTGGATTCCTCTGTACGATCCTTGAGTGGTACGCCTGCTGTTGTTGCCGCTGCTGTTGTTGCTGCTGGGAGTCGATTGTCATCCCAGAGGGGAAGTCGGAAGACCACTTGTACTACTTCCAGTAAGCAATTGACTGTCCAACAGTCCTTTGTGATGAAGATGAAATATGAGAGCAGTTATCCTTTTGCAAAGTGGATAACTGAGGCCTTGACAGCTATGTTGGTGTTAGACGTGCGTCCGGTATCTGCCATTAGTTCAGTGGGACTTAGAGAATTGTTTGAGGTACTGTGTCCCCGGTATCAAATCCCATCTAGGTTCCACTTCTCTAGGCAGGCGATGCCGAGAATGTACACAGACATCAGAAAAAGAGTCACCAGTGTCCTAAAAAATTGTATCCAGTGTTCACTTAACTACGGACATGTGGACAAGTGGAACAGGGCAGACTAAGGACTATATGACTGTAACAGTCCACTGGGTAGATGTATGGCCTCCCGCAGCAACAACAGCAGCGGCACCAGTAGCAGCATCTCGCAAATGCCAACTCGTTCCTAGGCAGGTTACGCTATGTATCACCGTGTTCCGTAAGAGGCACACAGCTGATAACCTCTTACAGAAACTGAGGAACATCATCATAAATGGCTTACCCCAATTAGACTTTCCTGGGGATTTGTGATATCGGACAACGCCACCAATATTGTGCGTGCATTACATCTGGGCAAATTCCAGCATGTCCCATGTTTTGCACATACAATTAATTTGTAAGTGCAGAATTCAAGCCTATACATCCACCTACGATATAGGCTGTCAGGAATCTTCATTTTCCATCGCATCACTGCTGTGGAACTACAGGTTCCAGCAGTTCAGTTCTGTTCCAGTTCTAGTTTTCAGTCCTCTGCAGCCTGTAGTGCTTCAGCTAACTCACAGCTGATCTGGACACCTAATCCAGCTGGTATCTCTGCCTGCAGTTTGTGTCCAATCACTGCTGGGCAGGAGGTATAACTTCCAGTTTGTGGCTCTCTCACATCGACTTGGACAACACGTCACATTCTGTGAACAGGCGGCTCCTGTTTGCAATCCTCTGTCTACAGAGATATCCTTGTGTATTGGACCTGTGGAACTACAGGTCCCAGCTGTTCCAGTTCTGTTCCAGTTTCCAGCTGTTCCAGTTCTGTTCCAGTTTCCAGCTGTTCCAGTTCCGTTCCAGTTTCCAGCTGTTCCAGTTCCGTTCCAGGTTCCAGTGTTCCTGTGGAACTACAAGTTCCAGCAACCTCTCCAGCTCTCCTGCGACATTCAGTGTGCAAGTTCCTGTGTTCCAGTCTCCAGTTCCCCTGTGTTCCTGGTTACCTACCTGTTCCTCCGTGTTCCTGGTTACCTGCTTGTTACTCCGTGTTCCTGGTTATCCTACTACAGCTACGTGGAACTACAAGCATCAGCAACTCCTGCATTCATTTACAGGCTTCACACCAATCTCCAACACAGTGTGCTTCAGCCTCAGCTGTAGAGACTCCTTCTCCAGGTGCATTCCATCACCTCACCTGTGAATCAGCTTGCAAGCTGCCTGTGCTTTCCCAATAGCACTGTGAACCCTGCATCAAGTCTTCTGCATCTGCTACCAGGTTTGCTACCAATATAATCACCTCTGCTGGCTCCACGTTTTAATCATCTCTGGTTCCCATACCAGCATATTGCCATAGACTCTCACTGTTTTGCCATAGACTCTCACTGTTTTGCCATAGACTCTCAGCTTCCACGCTGCACCATACCCATTGCATTTATTATTGTTTATTTCTCCAAGTATTCCTGCTGCAATATTGTTTTACTTTTCATTCAATAAAACATTTGTGCACATGCGCAGAAATCCAATCCATTCTCTTCACTTCTTCCATTCTATCTCCACTGACCCACTAGCGCCCCCTCCGGGGGACACAAACCAAACCGAACCTGACAGTTTGTCCAAGGCCCATGGACTCGGATGGTGGTAAGAGTGTGGGGTCAGGGATACTCCAGAGTTTGGTGTCACGACTCAATGATTATGAGGCTGCACAACAACAACTGATCATGTTTCTACAGGGAATGTCTATCCGTTTGGATACCTTGCAGGAATCCCTTCCAAGTTCTGTTGTTTCTCCAGTTCCTGTTCAAGTCACTCCTGCTCCAGTCATTTCAACTTTCCCTGCGCAATCCGTTCCTGGGGATGGATCTTGCTCAAGTCAGTCCTATGGCAGTCCCTACACAGCTAATTCTCCTGAGAGAGCGACTTCCTCCTTTGAAAGCTCCAAGACTCCTTTATTGTCTGCTGTGAACTCTGAACCAATAAGCACTCTTTATCATCTATTGGAACAACTTCAAAGTCTCCTAACAAAAATCATTCCAATAATGCCAGAAATCTTGGGTGGTGCTTTAAACGCAATGAAGAGTACTGCTCAAAGTACTGAGACTAGTGCGACCTCCGTGTCAACTTTTTTTCAAACTAAAGTCTCTTCTCCTATGCAGAGAAAGGGCAGATTCCACAGCTACCCACGCTCTAAACTCACGGAAGCTGAACGCCGGCATCGCAAGCAGCTTCACCTCTGCTTTTACTGTGGAAGTTCTAGTCATCTTATTAAGGACTGTTCCTTCCGCAACTCAAAAGTTGGTGACAGGTCCCAACATCACAGTGTTTTCACCTGCACACCTTCCAACGTATCCTCTACAGTTTCAAGTTCCTTTACCCCAGACAGGAGTGTCCAAAAAGTATACGATTGGGGTCCTGTGACAAATAGACCCAATCCCAAGTTCAGAAATCAACAGAGACTATCTATGTTACCCATAACTAAAGTAGTTTCTGTGTCTGCAGCCCGAGAAGGGGCATCTGTGCCTACAGCCCGAGAAGGGGCATCCGTGCCTACAGCCCGAGAAGGGGCATCCGTGCCTACAGCCCGAGAAGGGGCATCCGTGCCTACAGCCCGAGAAGTGGCATCCGTGCCTACAGCCCGAGAAGGGGCATCCGTGCCTACAGCCCGAGAAGGGGCATCCGTGCCTACAGCCCGCGAAGGGGCGTCTGTGTCTACAGCCCCAGGTGGGGCATCTGATGTTGTGACCCCAGTAGGGGTATCTGATGTTCAGGTTCCAGAAGTGGCATCCGGGCATGCAACTCAAAGAAGTGTGTCTGATCTATTAACCCCAGGAGGGGTCTTTGGAGTTTCAGCCTCAAGTGAGGAATCCAGGACCAAGATCCCAGGAGGAATTCTTAAAGCCACAGATACAGACATGAACTTTTGTTTGCCAACTTCAGAGAGTGCTACCAGCTCAGTACCACTCCAAGAGGGATCATCAGAACATCCGGATTCTGTCTATACAGAGTCAAGTGTCAATGGACCTAGCCCGGTTCCAGCCGTCGGTCCAGAGTCTTCACTGGTTTCAGCCAGCCTGAGTGGCTTCAATGATGGGCTACCTCCTTCGGTTCCAGCCGATTCCAGAATCCTCAGATCAAATCCGGTCCTATCCGTCAGTCCGAGGACTCCACCGGTTCCTGCCGATTTAAGCTCTTCCGGACCCAATCCGGTCCCATCCGTCTGTCCGGATCAGCCTCCTCTGGTTCCAGCCAGCACGAGTAGCTCTGTTTCCAATGCTGAGCTACCTCCTTCGGTTCCAGCCGATTCCAGCATCTTCGGATCAAATCCGGTCCTAACCGTCAGTCCGAGGACTCCTTTGGTTCCAGCCGATTCCAGTCTCTTTGTATCAAATCCGGTTCTACCCGTCATTCCGAAGACTCCTGCGGTTCCAGCCGGTTCAAGCTTTTCTGGACCCAATCTGGTCCCATCCGTCTGTCCAGATCAGCCTCCTTCAGTTCAAGTCAATTCAAATAGTCCTGTACAAGTTCCGGATCCATCCATTTGTCTAAAGTTGCCATCGGTCCCTGCCGATTCCAGTTCCTCTGAACCCGGTGTGGTTCTCTCCGGTGTTTCGAGTAAACAACTCCTGTCGCTATGTCCAGAGTCTACAGTTCTTGCAGATGTTGCAGTTGCCTCAACCCAGATGGAGGCCCTAAGCATCTCACCCCGAGATGAAGCTTCTAGCGTTCTGTCAACCTCGGCAGAGAATTCCCGTCAGTCAATCCAGGAGATGACGTCCTCTCTCCACCCTCGAGCATTTCAAGTTGATTCTACTCCTGCTTCTGAATGCTTATTCCAGTCCTCAACTCTCAAGTGTCCTACATTGTCTTCCGAGACTTCAACTGACATTCAGCCTTCCAAGTGTCCACTAGATACAAAAGCTCCAGTCTACTTTGATGGTGACTATGCTCAGTTTCGTGCAGTGGCGAGCCAATACCTCGCTTTTACTGAGTCGGAATCTTCAGTGACTATTTCTCCAGCCAATGCAATCAGATACTTCCTCCTGTTCTTCAAAGGTAGAGCACTGGACTGGGCGAATCCTCTCATTGAATCTAAAGATCCGCTACTGAGTGATCTTCCCGCTTTATGCGAAGTCGTAAAACAGGAGTTTGCTCCAAAGTTTATGCATTCAGAGTCATCTGGGCATTCTGGCCAATTTGTCAACAGTTTGTCTACTGCTAAATCCTCTCCAACATCTCTGTCTGTGCAAGATCAGGATACATTAGACCAAGCTATTAAAGATTTCCAAGCTGTAAAGTCAAGACAAGGTTCTCAGACTTCAGATTTGAAAGTTGCATATACTCCCGTGTCTCCATTCTACAGCAACACTCCTGAAAGTATTGACTCCCCGGATTCAACATCTGATCAGTCTTCCAGTTCTCAGTTTTTCAACTCAACTCCTTCCAAACGTGAACAGGTTCTGTTGAATCAATGTATCAGAGATTTCAAGAATTACAGGAATTGGAGAGCTCCAGAACCAGTTCAAAGTCTACCATCTGTTGACGTAAGTGTTGGCTATGCTGCCGTAAACCCTAGTCCTGGTGTCTCATATAGCTTCAAATTCACTGGTCCACAGATTGTCTCAGATTTTGTTGTTCCTAAACAAAAGGCTCCCATGACCACACTAGACCTGGACTCTGACTCTGAAAGTGAGTTTGTTGATGAAGACTCAAGTTACATTATGGGAGGTTCTATTCTTCCTAGCTATGCCTTTTCCCAGGAAGTAAATTCTGTCTCAAATGACCCTGAATGGTCTACTTGTTCTGACGAGGAAAATCTGTCTTCTGAAGATGAAAGTTGGGAAGACTTTTTGAGGACCTCTGTTTTTGTGTTTTCCTAAGTTCTTTTTCAAGGTTCCTCCAAGTTCCAGCGTGGGTGTTCAGTGCCCACCCATAAAAGGGGGGGGGGGTACTGTCAGGAATCTGCATTTTCCATCGCATCACTGCTGTGGAACTACAGGTTCCAGCAGTTCAGTTCTGTTCCAGTTCTAGTTTTCAGTCCTCTGCAGCCTGGAGTGCTTCAGCTAACTCACAGCTGATCTGGACACCTAATCCAGCTGGTATCTCTGCCTGCAGTTTGTGTCCAATCACTGCTGGGCAGGAGGTATAACTTCCAGTTTGTGGCTCTCTCACATCGCCTTGGACAACACGTCACATTCTGTGAACAGGCGGCTCCTGTTTGCAATCCTCTGTCTACAGAGATATCCTTGTGTATTGGACCTGTGGAACTATAGGTCCCAGCTGTTCCAGTTCTGTTCCAGTTTCCAGCTGTTCCAGTTCTGTTCCAGTTTCCAGCTGTTCCAGTTCCGTTCCAGGTTCCAGTGTTCCTGTGGAACTACAAGTTCCAGCAACCTCTCCAGCTCTCCTGCGACATTCAGTGTGCAAGTTCCTGTGTTCCAGTCTCCAGTTCCCCTGTGTTCCTGGTTACCTACCTGTTCCTCCGTGTTCCTGGTTACCTGCTTGTTACTCCGTGTTCCTGGTTATCCTACTACAGCTCAGTGGAACTACAAGCATCAGCAACTCCTGCATTCATTTACAGGCTTTACACCAATCTCCAACACAGTGTGCTTCAGCCTCAGCTGTAGAGACTCCTTCTCCAGGTGCATTCCATCACCTCACCTGTGAATCAGCTTGCAAGCTGCCTGTGCTTTCCCAATAGCACTGTGAACCCTGCATCAAGTCTTCTGCATCTGCTACCAGGTTTGCTACCAATATAATCACCTCTGCTGGCTCCACGTTTTAATCATCTCTGGTTCCCATACCAGCATATTGCCATAGACTCTCACTGTTTTGCCATAGACTCTCAGCTTCCACGCTGCACCATACCCATTGCATTTATTATTGTTTATTTCTCCAAGTATTCCTGCTGCAATATTGTTTTACATTTTATTCAATAAAACATTTGTGCACATGCGCAGAAATCCAATCCATTCTCTTCACTTCTTCCATTCTACCTCCACTGACCCACTAGCGCCCCCTCCGGGGACACAAACCAAACCGAACCTGACATAGGCAAAGGAGGGGGAATGCATCTGACTCATGCGCAGTAGAGAATGATTTCCATCTTGTGCAAGGTTCTCCAACCCTTCGAACTTGCCACACGTGAAGTCAGTTCAGACACTGCCAGCTTGAGTCAGGTCATTCCCCTCATCAGGCTTTTGCAGAAGCAGCTGGAGAAATTGAAGGAGGAGCTAAGATGGAGCGATTCCGCAAAGAATGTGGTAATTGTGGATGGAGCCCTTCATTCGCTTTGCCAGGATTCAAGGGTGGTCAATCTGTTGAAATCAGAGCACTACATTTTGGCCACCGTGCTCGATCCTAGGTTTAAAGCATATGTTGTATCTCTTTCCAGCAGACACAAGTCTGCAGAGGTGCAAAGACCTGCTGATGAGTAAATTGTCAACTCAAGCGGAACATGACCCGTCAACAGCTCCTCCTTCAATTTCTCCTTCCACTGGGGCTCCACCCACTGGCGTTGATGCAGGGCAGTCAGGAGCAAAAGCTGACATCTGGTCCAGACTGAAGGACCTGCCAATGATTACTAACATGCCTACTGTCACTGCATATGATTCTGTTACCATTGAAAGAATGGTGGAAGATTATATGAGTGAAAGCATCCAAGTAGGCTTGTCAGACAGTCCGTACGTATACTGGCAGGAAAAAGAGGCAATTTGGATGCCCTTGCACAAACTGGCTTTATTTTAGCTAAGTTTCCCCCGCCCCCTCCAGTGTGTTCTCCGAAAAAGTGTTTAGTGCAGCCGGTAACCTTGTCAGCTATCGGCGTATGAGGTTACCTCCACTAATTGTGGAGAAGATGATGTTCATCAAAATTAATTATAAATTCCTCCGGGAAGACCTTTACCAGCAATTGCCTCCAGAAAGTACACAGGGACCTGTGATGGTGGATTCCAGTGGGGACAAATTAATACTCTGTGAGGAGGATGTACACCGTGAAAGGGGTAAGGAATTGGAGGATGATGATGAGGTCAACATCTTGCCTCTGTAGAGCCAGTTTGTGCAAGGAGAGATTGATTGCTTCTTTTTTGGAGGGGGCCCAAACAAACCAGTAATTTCAGACCCTGTCGCTGAAATGATGGGTTTGTTAAAGTGTGCATGTCCTGTTTATACTACATAAGGGTGGGTGGGAAGGCCCAAGGACAATTCCATCTTGCACCTCTTTTTCTTCTTATCATCATGTGCTGTTTGAGGACTATTTTTTTTAAAGTGCCATCCTGTCTGACACTTCCGTATATGTCCAGTGGTGCTGCCATTTAATTCCAGTGATTTGGGCGTATAATTCCAGTGGGAATTGTTTGTGTCGCTTGGCTTAGTCATATAGCTACCTCATTGCTCCTCTTCTACATCTTTGCATGAGGTGCTGTTTGGGGCCAATTTTTTTAAATCTGCCATCCTGTCTGACACTGCAGTGCCACTCCTAGGGGTAAATTTACTAAGGTGGGAGATTTGTAGAACTGGTGATGTTGCCCATAGCAACCAATCAGATTATATCTATTATCTGCTAGAAGCAGCTAGATAAATGGTAAGTAGAATCTGATTGGTTGCCATGGGCAACATCACCAGTTCTAAAAATCTCCCACCTTAGTAAATTGACCCCCTAGATGGGCCAGGTGTTTGTGCCGCCCACTTGTGTTGCTTAGCTTAGTCATACAGCCACCTCGGTGCAACCTTTTTTTGCATAAAAACAATATTGTGAGGTGTAAGGTGTTCAGAATAGACTGGAAATGAGTGGAAATGAATGTTATTGAGGTTAATAATACCGTAGTATCAAAATTACACCCAAATTCTGTGATTTTAGCTGTTTTTATGTTTTTTCAAAAATCATCCAGATCCAAAACCAAAACACAAAAGGGTGGTTTTGTCAAAACCAAGCCAAAACCAAAACACAAAATTGGAATTAGAACCAAAACCACAACACAAAACACGAAAAGTGACAGCCGCACATCTCTAAGGCTGGTAAAGGTCTTCCTAGTGGAATTTGTAATTCATGTTGATGAACATCATCTTTTCCACAATTTGGGGAAGTAACCTCCTACATCGATCGATGATAAGGCCCCCGGCTGCGCTAAAAACTCTTTCTGAGTACACACTGGAGGGTGGGCAACTTAAGTAAAACAAAGCCAGTTTGTGCAAGGGCCTCCAAATTGCCTTTTTCTTGCCAGTATTGAAACAGACTATCTGACATGTCTATTTGGATGCTATCACTGAAATAATCAGCAACCATTCTTTGAATAGTGACAGTATACATATGCTTCATATGGTAAGCAACAAATGAGTCAGAAATATATTTTTTGATCTAGATCACACACAGATTTTATATGATATATAGCAGTAGTGTATAGCAGCAGCAGTACTAGTAGTAAGAGTGACGCATCAATAGAAATATTTTGTTTGCTTTGGATCACACACAGATATATAGCAGTAGTGTACGGCCATACTGGTAGTCATCACTGAGTAATGCACCAATAGAAATATATTTTTGCTCTGGATCACACATAGAGGATATATAGCAGAAGTGTATGGTAGCTGCAGGACTAGTAGTCAGAGTGACGCACGAATCGAAATAGATTTTTTGCTATGTATCACACACAGATATATAGCAGTAGTGTACGGCAGTACTGGTAGTCGTCACTGAGTGATGCACCACTAGAAATATATTTTTTGCCTTGGATCACACAGAGGATATATAGCAGTAGTGTATGGCAGTACACAGCCCCTTATAGATAGAGAACACCTTGTCCTATACATACACAGCCACAGTTTGCTACTATGCAGAGCCCTAACACAGTGACAGCACACCCAACTCAACTCTCCTGCAAAACAAGCCCTCTGCTCTCTCCTGCCCCTTCTGCTCTCTAATGCCCCATTTTGCTCTTTCCTACCCCCTTTGCACTCTCCTTGCTTGCTCCTTCCCTGACAGCACACAGCACAGAAGGAACACGTCTTTACTGTGCACTCTCCATTTCTGGAGTGAAGATCACTGGGACTATATATAGAATCCAAAACCCATGAGATCTGACAGCAGGATGATGACATTTTGCCTCATTTTTGGATCCGAGTAAGGCATGAAAAACCGTGCCTGACTCGGATCTGGGTTTGAATCCCCAAGTTCGGGCGGGTTTTTGTTCTCAGTGAACAGAACACACACATCCCTAATGGAGAGTGTCTGCGAGTTACCTTTCATTAGCGATGGGGCCCCAAAAAGGGACAAGTAGTGCTATCAGGGCCGTAACTAGGTGTGTACCAGTAGTGCCTTGCCCACAGCGCATATGCACTGTGGGCGCACCATCTGGCAGCATCACCTGCATGGCTGACCTCTCACTCTCTATCTCTCTCTCACTTCTAGGCAAGCCAATCCCGGGATTGGGATATGCGGGATTCCGAGATTCTGGGCCAAAAATGCCGGGATTTGCAGCCTCCAATCCCGGGCTTCACAGGATTAGAATGCACATGTGCAGTGAGGGAGGGTGTAAGTAATATTTACTATCACCCTTAGGCGTGCGGCAGCCATGAACACACAGACCGTGCCGGTGGAATTTCAAATGTAGCGCTGGCCGCCAGCCTATTGACTGGCTGGTGGTCAGTGCTACAATTTTAAAGGCCGCCGATGCGTTCAGCATGTGTCCATGGCTGTCGCCCGCCTAATGGTAGGTATTACTTACACCCACTCTCCCTCACTGCTCCCTACAGCCTCCCTCCTGCATTGCTTCCGACACCCACCCTCCAGCGATGCTCGCTCCCGTGCCACTTCCTACACCCACCCTCCAGCGCTGCTACCTACACCCTTCTCCACTGCCTTCCACTTCCACTCTCCCTACACTGATCCCTACTACATTCTCGGAATCCCGGGATTGAGCGTTTTTCAATCCCCGAATCCCGGGATTGAAAAAACGGCCCGGGATTGGCCTCCCTATTCACGTCCTGCCTCCTACCGCTGCAGCGCTTGTATATAGTGATGTGCGCTTAGCTCCTCTGTTGCTGAGTGCACCCACCATACAAACAAGGTAGCGGCAGGTTCTCCTTCCTTTTTTCCTAGATCGGTATGATTCAAGACAACAGACCCCTTGCACTGTCGTGACGACCTCTCTCCCAGACTCAGCTGACTCCCACAGTGCACAGTGTTTGGAAGAAGGAGGCTGGACATTCCATCTAGCCTACACAGCAGCAGCATCCCAGCACAGCTTGTGGTGGAAAAGGTGCCCTGATCACCATTGGTCTGGAGCCAAATGTAAGTATAACTCTTTCTCTCTCCCCTCCCCCCCTCTTCTCCCTGGCATTGAAAAAGAAGGCTCTGTCTGTCATAATGCGAATAAGGGGGCTCTGTCTGGCGTAATGCATAAAAGTGGGCTCTGTCTGGTGAAATGCATAAAAGAGGTCTCTCTGTCATGATGCGTAAAAGAGGGCTCTATCTGGCGTAATGCGTAAAAGAGGGCTCTGTCTGGCGTAATCTATAAAATAAGGCTCTGTCATTATACATAAAAGAGGGCTCTGTCTGGCTTAAGCGTAAAAGGAGCTCTTTCAAGCATAATGCATAAAAGGGACTCTGTCTGGCATAATGCATAAAAGGGGGCTCTGTCAGGTATAATGCATAAAAGGGGGCTCTGTCTAGCATAATGTGTAAAAGGGGGTTCTGTGTGGCATAATGTGTATAAGGGGGCTCTGTCTGGCATAATGTGTATAAGGCTTTACCGGTTTTAATGTGTAAAAGGGGCTCTACCTTGCGTAATGTGTAAAAGGGTCTTTTCCTAGCGTAATGTGTATAAGTGGCACTACTGTGTGGTATAATTTTAATAATGGAGACTATTGTGTGGCATAATTTGAATAATAGAGACGTGTGGCGTAACAGGAATTGGTATTATTTTGTGACCAAACCCCTTCCCCATGAAGCCACGCCTCTATATCTTTGCTGCATGCTTTCATCATGCACTCTCCCTATTTTACATATTGGGGGAGAGGGGGGACACCAATTCTCTCTCTGGCACATGACACCAATATGTCTAGTAATGGCTCTGGCGTCTATAATGGAGGGTTTGGGTTTTTTTTGACAAGTACCCTGAATGCCTACATGGAATGAAGAGCATGTTTCCTATTGGACTGAGTGAGTAATACATTGGTAAACAAGGGGTGTTTGGGCTTGTTTATTTTATAAAATATTTTTTTGTACAGAGTGCATGTCCTGTCTTATTTAAATATTTCTTGACCACCGGACAACATATGCTAGTGAGGTCTTGATGCCCTAGAATGTTGGCTCTTGTGGTTCTCCAAGTGTCATTATACCCTGACAGCCTTGCTGGGATCAGCAGACCACCTGTAAAGAAAAATATTATTATTAATATTACGTAATTATTTCCTCTATACCCAAAGGGAGGGGAGCCCTTATTTTTTCCATCCCTGGGGTGAACAATCTAGCATACCTCCCAACTGTCCCACCCGCGGGCTGCAGTGTCCCGCGTTGGGGGGGGGGGCAGTTGGGAGACTCTGACTCTCGCTGCCCTACTTAGCAGAGCAGCGGTGAATAGACGCTATGCGCATGCGCACAGCATTTATTCACTTCTGTCAGAGGGAGAGGGGGCATGCCAGCGGCTCACAGAGCGCTGGGCATGCCCCCTCAGTGATGAAAACGGGGGCGTGGCTTGTGATCGCGGGTCCTCCGCGAAGCCACACCCCCTTTTAGGGGGCCACGTCCCCTTTAGGAGGTGCGCGTGGCTTCGCCACGCATGTGTCCCTCTGTCAGCAAAGAAAAAGTTGGGAGGTATCATCAAGGGCTGGTTGCAGTGGCGGCCAGGGTTGGACTTGCCCACGGGGTTACAGGAGAAACCCCTGGTGTGCCCCAATGCCTGGGGAGCCCCCCCTACTCTGGAATCCTCCAGATTGTACACTTGATTTATACATTATGCATATGTTACATTATACTGCTTAGGACTACAGTGTATTTTCTACAGTGTATTGTTGTTAGAAATCTGGTACATTTCATGCATGCACTAGCAGTATTTAGCCAAGCCTACAAGAATGGAATATGGCAGCAGAGTACACCACCACTGTGACTGGACTGATGCAGCACAATACACCACCCTGAACTGATGCAGCACAACACAGCACCCTATACAGCAGGAATGGATATATGGCAGCAGAGGACACAACCACTGTGACTGGACAGATGCAGCATAAGACACGGACACTGAGGACAGTGAGAGAACGGAGACACGTCCTCTCTGTACACTCTCCAATGCCAGAGTGAAAATGGCGGTGACGCGTGGCTCATTATTTGGGATCCAAACCCCGCGAGAATCCGACAGCGGGATGATGACGTTTTGCCTCGTTCTGGTTTCCGAGTCAGGTGGGAAAACCCGATCCTGACTCGGATCCGGGCTTGGAGCATGAAGTCCGGTAGGGTTCGGTTCTCTGAGAACCGAACCCGCTCATCTCTATTATTTATATACTGTACTAGTGGGAATTTTTTTTTTACATTTAATTGAGAAAGCAATGTCTGTTAATTATTTTAAAAGGGCAATATTAAGTACTTCTTAACTAGTGTTTAATATGTATTTTAATGATGGGCAAGCATTTACAATTGTATGGCTATTTCTGTTGCTGGGTACACTGGGCTCCAGAGGGAATGAATGTGGGGTGTAGAGTAGGATCTTGATCCGAGGTACCAACAGGCTAAAAGCTTTGACCTTCTTCCCAGAATGCATAGCGCCGCCTCCTCTATAACCCCGCCTCCGTGCACAGGAACTCAGTTTTGTAGTTGGTGCCATGAAGTAAGCAGGCATACAACAGGAGGAACTGCTCCAGCAGCCCGGAGAAGAAGCTTTTAATGAAAAATGAAGACTTCAAGGGTTGCAGCAGAGACACTGACTGTGTTAGATGTCAGTCAGACATCTCCTGCTGCAGCTCCATCACCTCCCCTAGTGGCGCATTATACTCCCGCGCCCTGGTTGCCGGGTACTTACAGCGGAGGCTCAGTTTTTTTCCAGTTAGTCACACACACTGCCTCTGTTCTCCTGGATCGCGTGGCTGCACTCAGGGAGGAGGTACGTGGGTCCCCCCGGCGGGACCCGCTGTAAATCGCGATCCCGTGCGGCCGGTGGGAGGTGGGCCGCGCGTGCTGGCGTGGACACTGTGGCAGTACAGGGACCCCACTAGACCACCAGGGCAAGGGCACAGGTCGGTTTTCTCTCATAAACCGTTTATATTAGCCCACAGTACCCGGTGGTGAAGTCCAGCAGGGGGATAAGGCTTTGACCTGTAGCCCTTCCCCCAGCCCCAGGACGCCATTTAGAGTAAATGTTCCTGCCCTGGAGCTGCATATCTCTCTCTCACTCACTCCCTGTCAGCGTTTGGGCGCCATTAGGTCAAGCTGAGCTTATCCTGGGACGGTTCGGGGAAATCCTCCTCTGTAAAGCCGCCTGCATGTCAGCGCTGTGCATTTTACAGGACACTTAAGTATTCTACATGTCTGCTGACAGTGTTAGTTAAGAAAGAGTGCATTTAGTCAGGGTTATATAGTACCAGTGACAGAATAATGTCCACATGGGCCTGGAGCTGAAATTTGTGATAGGCCTGTTGTGTGCCGATGCAGGGGGTGTGCTGCGGCAGAGTGATGTGAGGGTGTCACCGGTGCTGTGGAGTCTACACAGAGGGTGTGATCTGTGCTATGGGTGTGTCTATCTCTATGGAGGGCATAGATGGTGCCTACCTTGAACAACTTTATAGTGTAGCTATAACAAGAAAAAATTGTGTGTTTTTTTTTGTGTGTGAAAGGGTGAGAAATGTATTGCCTACCTTTCCTTGAGTGCTAGAATAGTTCAAATTTATTTTTATTAAAAATCTAAAATTGTTCACTGATTATTGCCATATTTATTTAAGTGTCCATCCCACATTTCTAGCCACTGCAGTAAATTATAAAATTAACTGCCTTCTTAGCTGTTGCCTTTTTAGTAAAATAAATAGCTGCAATGGCAATACTGCACCAGGGCAGTAAGTGTTAACTTACTGCTTTGCAGATGTGCATGCATGAGCCGAATTGGGCTTTCAGTTTTCCTTTTTAATTGATATATACAAATATATTTTAAAATACAAAATATTTAAGATGATAAGAATAAATCTCAAAAAAGTCTTTACATATAAAAATATATTTAAAACAACAAACATTTTCAACTGCCAGTGCCATCCTGAGATAGCGGTAATAGAACAGGCAATGCAAGTTAAATCCGCTTCCCTATGCAAAGGCTGTGGGAAGCCTTCACCACATAGCTGTGTTATTACTTCCCAATAGTACATTTTATTTGCATCATTGGCCACCATATATTACAGAGAGCATCAGTGACCCCCATATATTACAAAGAGCATCAGTGGCCACAATATATAACAGAGATCATCAATGACCACCATAGATATAACAAGAGAGCATCAGTGACCACCATACATTACAGTGAGCATCAGTGACCACTGTATATTACAGAGAGAATCAGTGACCACCATATATTACAGAGCATCGGTAACCACCGTATACAGTATATAACAGAGAGCATCAGTGTCCACCATATATTCCAGAGAGCATCAGTGCCCACCATATATTAGATAGCATCTGTGACCATCGTATATTACAGAGAACATCAGTGACCACTGTATATATTACAGAGAGCATTGATGACCACCATATATGACAAGAGAGTATCAGTGACCACCGTATATGACAGAGTATCAGTGAGTACCAGATATTTACATTATAAAAAAACAGTGCATGCCAAAGGTGCGTGTTGCAAAAGAATGGATGTGATCTCACAAGAAAGGGGCATGGTCACACAATAGTGCCCCCAATTCAAATTTGTAGTATCACCACTCACACACATAATGCCCGTAGTAGTAGTGATGCTCACACACATAATGCCTGCAGAAGTAGCGCCGCTCACACACATAACGCCTGCAGTAGTAGTGCCGCTCACACACATAATGACCACAGTAGTAGTGCCTCTCACACACATAATGCCCGCAGTAGTAGTGCCGCTCACACACATAATGACCACAGTAGTAGTGCCGCTTACACACATAATGTCTGCAGTAGTTGTGCCACTCACACACATAATGGCCGCAGTAGTTGTGCCACTCACACACATAATGCCCGCAGTAGTAGTGCCGCTCACACACATAATGCCCGCAATAGTAGCGCTGCTCACACACATAAGGCCCGCAGTAGAAACGGTGCACACACACAATGCCCGCAGTAGTAGCGCCGCTCACACACATAATGCCTGCAGTAGAAATGGCGCTCACACACAATGCCCACAGTAGTAGCGCCGCTCACAGACATAATGCCCGCAGTAGAAATGGTGCTCACATACAATGCCCGCAGTAGTAGCGCCACTCACGCACATAATGCCCGCAGTGGAAATGGCGCTCACACACAATGCCCGCAGTAGTAGCGCCCCTCACAAACATAATGCACACAGTAGAAATCGCGCTCACACACAATGCCCACAGTGGTAGCGCTGCTCACACACATAATGGCCGCAGTAGAAACTGCGCTCACACACAATGCCCACAGTAGTAACGTTGCTCACTCACATAATGCCCGCAGTAGAAACGGCGCTCACACACAATGCCTGCAGTAGTAGCGCCGCTCACACACATAATGCCCGCAGTAGAAATGGCACTCACACACAATGCCCACAGTAGAAACGGTGCTCACACACAATGCCCACAGTAGTAGCGCTGCTACTACTATACTCAGTGTGTATTTTTCTCTGTGATTTTTAGTCACCATATACCTCTTGAATTCCCTGTTTGTGCTGTTACACTGCACAGGGGGTTCTTGTCAGGTATTGTGCTGCTGATATTGTACTGGGTTGCCCTGCATTGAGCTTTTGAATGTGTCAGCTACAAAGGGCAATGGTGCTAGGGCTGATCCCACATTGTGTGGTGGTGAAGGTGCAGACACATTTGAGGAAAATATAGCAGATGAGGGTTCAGGTTCTGGTGGATCCTTACCCCCCCAGTGGGATCGTAGCAACGGGGGTTCAAACTGACCCTCCTTTGGCTACTTTCTCCATGCTATTGAATATGCTGGTAACTAGACTAATGCCCCCTATGGGACCTCCTGTGCCAGTACAACCGCTTTTGGGCAGATCACTTGTCTGCTCAATTACAGCAATTGAACCAATCACTGACTACTCAGAAGTCTAACCCTCCCCCGCCTAAGATCAAGGGGTCCTCTAAGCGGGCCATTACTTCCTCACAATCCCCCAACGTCCCAGACACTTCGTCTGACGAGGATGGCATTTATACTGACCCCACAGATTTTGATCCTGACGCTTCTGATGGGGAATCTGTTTCACAGGTGGATGTTCCTGACTTGTTGGAGGCTATCAGGCTCATTCATCAAATTACTGATGACCCGGAGCCTGATGCTGCCCCTAAGAAACCGGGCAGATTTAAATGTCAGAAAGTGGTTAAACAAGTTTTACCTCATTCTGATCATTTAGTTGACATCAGGAGTCCTAGGGAAATCCAGGAAAGAAATTCACGCCTCACAAAAAGATGCTGGCTCATTATCCCCTCGCTGCGGAGCTAAGTAAAAATTGGGAAACACCCCCGCCAGTGGATACGCAGGTGGCGCGGCTGGTGGTAACCTCAGCTCTGCCGGTAACTACCGTCACGTCTGAAAGAACCGATGGATAAGTGTGTGGAGGGTTGTTTAAAGGCGATTTACACCCTAGCGGGTGCTGCGCATCGGCCCACCATTGCAGCGACATTGGCTGCAGAGGCTATTGAAGCGTGGGCTCAGGAGTTGGAAGCTGAGATGTCTTCCAACGCTTCTGATCATGCTAGACAATGCTTATCGTATATTGTCACAGCTTCTCATTACATTGCAGAGGCGACTTCTAATGCCAAACAAAAGATAAGACAGCGCTTCTCACTTTGTATAAAAATATTTGTACTTTTATATATACACACAATTATCACAATAAGATACCGGCCAGTACCAATATTAAAATATACAAATGGTAATTTTAAAAGAATTTCCACATAGGGAATCTATATAGTGCACATAAGTATCATAAGTTTAGCACCCATGGGGGTGATTCCGAGTTGTTCGCTTGCTAGCTGCTTTTAGCAGCACTGCACACTCTAAGCCTCCGCTCTCTGGGAGTGTATCTTAGCTTAGCAGAATTGCGAACGAAAAATTAGCAGAATTGCGAATAGAAAATTCTTAGCAGCTTCTGAGTAGCTCGAGACTTACTCACAAATAGCGATCAGTTCAGGCCGTTTCGTTCCTGGTTTGACGTCACACACACGCCCAGCATTTGGCCAGCCACTCCCCCGTTTCTCCAGACACTCCCGCGTTTTTCTCTGACATGCCTGCATTTTTCTGCACACTCCCAGAAAACGGCCAGTTTCCACCCAGAAACACCCACTTCCTGTCACTCACACTACGATCACTTCAACGATGAAAAATCTTTGTTCGGGCGTTAGTAAATCTACTAAGTTTTGTATTAGAATACTACCGCATGCGCACTGCGTACCGTGCGCATGCACATTTTTGCCTTAACCGCTTCGTTGCGAAAATCAGCAACGAGTGAACAACTCGGAATGACCTCCCATATGCACTATAATGATGACACATTCTCAATGAAGCTCGGTTTGGAAAGAAAAAATTAGCTCTATTTTCAATACCACATATCAAGCTTATATAATCAGATGTTATATTATTATTTAACCCACATGCAGCAATTCAGAGTGTTAGTCCAGCAAACAGCATATAGATAGTGGGTAAGTCCGCATGCAGACAGGGCAAGGTGTTAATCACATAAGCAGTTTTGAAGCAGATGTAAATGATTAGAGTCCATCCATATTAGCAGGTTATTTTTAGTGCAATTTGCAGATGATTATTAATACAGCTGTCAAATCTGAACTCAGCTGATAACAAGGCACATTGGTGAAAGGCAATATTAAACACTGCAGACCAAAGTCTGCCTAGAGTACACTTACTATGTACCCAAATTGATACCTCTCCTTAGTTTGCTGTGGGCATTGCAGCCTCATTCATGGGCCCTCATTCCGAGTTGTTCGCTCGCAAGGCGAATGTAGCAGAGTTACACACGCTAAGCCGCCGCCTACTGGGAGTGAATCTTAGCTTCTTAAATGTGCGACCGATGTATTCGCAATATTGCGATCACAAACGAGTTAGCAGTTTCTGAGTAGCTTCAGACTTACTCTGCCTGTGCGATCAGTTCAGTGCTTTTCGTTCCTGGCTGACGTCATAAACACACCCAGCGTTCGCCCAGGCACTCCCACCGTTTCTCCGGCCACTCCTGCGTTTTTTCCGGAAACGGTAGCGTTTTCAGCCACACGCCCCTAAAACGCCGTGCTTCCGCCCAGTAACACCCATTTCCTGTCAATCAAAATGCGAACGTCGGAGCGATGAAAAAGCCGTGAGTAAACTTACTTTCTTCATAGTAAAGTTACTTAGCGCAGTCGCAGTGCGAACATTGCGCATGCGCACTAAGAGAATTCTCACTGCGATGCGATGAAAAACTCCGAGCGAACAACTCGGAATGAGGGCCATGGTGTATGATGGAAAATGGGAAATCTGGACAGCATTCCCTTTTAAAGCAGGTGCCTCTCTCCAGTGCAGCAGCAGCAGCCGATTCTCTAGCACTAAATTGGTTCAAATCATTTCTCACAGGCAGGTCACAGAGAGTATCATCTGGATTATACTCATCACCACTAGTGCCATTGCCATGTGGTGTCCCACAAGGTTCTATACTATCCCCCATGCTTTTTGCAGTATACATGCTCCCGCTGGGTGAAATAATCAGGCGCCATGGGCTAGTCTACCACTGCTATGCAGATGATACACAACTGTACTTGTCCTTTGCTGCGGGCACTGATAACCCAATAGCAACCCTAAATGGCTGTCTAGCTGAACTCCAGGAGTGGATGAGTGCTAGTTGGCTGCGACTGAACCTGGATAAAACAGAGGTCCTTATGATAGGACCGCAACATCAAAGGACAAGACTGCAGCATAGCGAACCAACTGGACTTACACTCGGGGATTCGGAATTACAAACCACTGATCGTGTGCGTAATCTTTTTTTTTTTTTTTTACGTAAAACAATTTTTTATTAATGCATCACTTCACATTACAATAAAAGTTGTATAAACAGTACAAAGTTAAAATGTGTACATATAGCATAGAGAGTCTGGTATAAAAGCAAGTGTGCCATTTAGATATGAGCACACAATTCACAGTAAGTCACTTCAAGGACCAATGCTATACATTGATATTATAGTAGTCTACACGTACCGTAGAGATTAGGTATCATACAATTTTTACTACAACAAACCTGCATCTTAGGAAATACGGAGAGGCGAAGGAGGCCTGGGCCCAACAACACCACCAGTACTCAGTTGTCTAGCATAATGGGAGGGTACCCCACCGCCACTCTTGTCTCATATCACTCAGTGGTTTTAAAGGAGTATTTAAGTCTAGCCTGGAAATCTACAGGGAGAGTGGCGGTATAGCTTTCCCAGGAGTCAAAAAATCTCCCCACCAATTTGTCTTTTTGCAGCGTGGTTTCTAGCCATTGCATCTGAAACAAATGATGGAGCTTTCCCTTAAACAAATCTAAAGTAGGATCTTTATATATCCAAGATTGCAAAATTGCTTTGCGCGCAGCTGCACTAATCGCCATTAACAATCTCCTGCACCCCTTCGTTACCCTTTGTCCAGCCGGAATTATCCCGAAAATTGCCCATTCTACCGTGAAGGGAATAAAATTTATCAGCCGCTCTGTGACATATTGCCTCACCTGAAGCCAAAAGCGACGGAGCATCGGGCATAACCAAAAACAATGCATGAGATCTGCTTTGGGTGCATGGCATTTCAGACATCTGTCCGAATCTACCATGCCCGCTTTATATTGTTTCTCAGGGGGAAAAATACACCCTGTGGACAATATTGTAGAACATCTCATGATACTGTGCTGATGGTAATAACTTGCAAGAAAGGAGCAGATTTTTTAGCAACGTCTCACATGTAAGCGCGGGAAAATCTGATAACCATTTCGTCATTCCCGCTTGCGACTTTGAGTGATCCATCAGAGTGTTAAGTTTTCTATAATTTATAGATAAGGCCTTTTTAGTGGACGGTGGTGTTCTGAGAAAGACATCCAGATCATTCACGTAGTCCGCCCTAGAGAGGGTGCTAAGTATCGAACATGTGTAGTGTTGCATCTGTAAAAATGCTAGCGGGTATCTTAGAAGAAACGACTAGGTCTCCTGAGCTTGTGTGAATGCTAGTGGTTTTCCAATTCCCACATTGACTATGTGTCCGATATCTTTCAGGCCTTCTTTATGGAACATCGTGAATGGAAAGCCCGCCTCCCCACGCTGAAAATCGTTGTTACCAAGAAATGTTAAAAATAAAGACTTGTGTCCCCCCAAATTCCTCGAACGTCTGAGAATATGCCAGAGACGATAAACTGACCACAGAAGGGGATTGTCCTTCAACTCATGGTCAAATTTCGCTTCTACACCATGGAGGAAATTTATCAGATTTTTTGTTTTTACAAATTGTGCTTCCAAATGTGTATTAGCATAAGTATCTTGATCAGTTAACCAGTCTCTTAGAAATCTCATTAAAGAAGCCTGGTTATAAAGTTGAGTGTTTGGAAAGTTTATTCCTCCATTAGCCTTTGACTGTTGAAGTTTATGCATAGCTATGCGGGGCCTCTTTCCTTTCCATATAAATTGTCTGAACAGTTTAGTTATATATGTTAAGTCAGATCTACTTATCAGTACAGGTACGGATTGCAAAATATATAAAAGTCTAGAGAATGTGCACATCTTAATCAAGTTGGCTCTCCCTAGATATGAGAGCGTTAAGTGTTTCCATCCTTCCAGTTCTCTCGCTATTGATTCTATCGCCTCCTTTACATTCAGTCTATATAATTCAGCGGGGTATTTTGGGAGTTTAATGCCCAGATATGTTATATACGTATTTGCCCATTTTATTGGTACCCGTCTGCCCCACTCCGGAAACCTTTTACCCATTTTTAAATATAACCCCACCGATTTGGAAAGATTGACCTGGAAGCCAGATACTTTTCCATAATCGTATAATAAATCCAAAATACTTTGGAGTGATTCCCTGGGATTTCCAATATAGACCAAAACGTCATCCGCAAATGCTGATAGTTTTATTTATTTTTCTCCTACTAAAATACCACGATATGTTGTTGAGTTCTGCAGGATCCGGAATAGGGGATCTATAGATAAGTTAAAGAGAAGAGGCGACAAGGGACATTCCTGTCTTGTGCCCCTCTGCATAGTTATCTGCGGCCCATCTTGCCATTAACTAATAGGGAAGTTTGTGGTTCCGTGTATAAATATTTGATAAGCCCCACGAATCTATCTATGTGTCAAAAGCCTTGTGCGTATCCAGGCTCAGTAACATATGTTCCGCCATCTGTACATTTCTAGATGCCACCGTTGCTGCTATTGATGTACGGATGGTTTTGACTGAATGGCGATCTCGAACGAAACCACATTAGTGATCAGTCAGCAAGTCGGGGAGAATTTGTTGTAATCTATTAGCCATAATTTTTGTAAATATTTTAAAGTCAGAATTGAGGAGGGTAATAGGTCGATATGAGTCAGCCAGTAACAGATCCCTGTCTGGTTTGGGAATTAGAGTTGTAAATGCCTGAGAAAATGACGGGTATGATGGATTGTCTCTGTAAATTTTATTAAAAAGTTCCAATAGTGTTGGGGTCAATTCCTGTTTCATTAATTTGTAGTAAGTCCCCGTGAACCCGTCAGGTCCCGGAGACTTATGGGACTGTAAGGATGCTATAACCTCTGTCACCTCCTCTTCCTTAATGTCCCCGTCTAGAAGTTCCCTTTGTGCAGCAGTAAGCTCAGGTAGTTTGGCTCCAGATAATAAGTCTCTCTGTAATTCTTCCTGTTGGGAAATAGGACAATAAAGATCCGTGTAAAATGTACTTAAGTGTGTTAAAATATCATCAGTTGTAGTGTAGGTTTTGTTTTGAGTTTCGTCCCTCAGGGCCACAATAAAGGAACGTTTCGTTCTTGGTCTGGACATTGTGGCCAATAATTTGCCTGCCTGTTCCCCCATTTATAGTAGTGAAATTTAGTGTAATCCAAGCGCTGTTGCGCTTGAGCAGTCAGAAATGTATCTAACAGTTTTTTATCTTGTAGATAGTGTGCGTAATCTTGGTGTTGTCCTGGATGGTGGCTTGACACTTAAACATCAGATATCAGCCACAATCAAATCCTCATTCTTTCACCTGAGGAACATAGCCAGAATCAAGCACTTAATTCCCTCAGATGATCTGCCAAAAGTCATCCAAACATTTGTATCATACCGATTAGACTACTGTAATGCCCTCTACCTTGGTCTCCCAGCAAAAGAATTGCACCGCTTACAGCTGGTGCAAAACACAGCTGCCAGGCTGTTAACCAACCAGCCCCGTTCAAGACACATAACACCCATACTCTACTCCCTTCACTGGCTGCCTGTAAGATGGCGAATCATCTTCAAGATTGGCTTACTGAGTTTCAAAGCACTACATGACCAGGGCCCAAGGTACCTGAAGCAGCTACTGACCTCATACTGCCCCACTCGATTACTGCGATCTGTAGATGAAGGACTTTTAGCAGTACCTAGAATCTCCCGTAATTCATCTGGGGGTTGAGCTTTTAGTCATGAGGCTCCAACTCTATGGAACTCACTTCCCCGGACAGTGCGAGAGGCCCCAACTATAGAATCCTTCAAAAGTAGACTCAAGACTTTCCTTTTTACTCAAGCATTCCCATAATTGTCCCTTTAGTATCTCCATGCTTCTGTATTTTATGAAAATCTGTTCTGTACTTCATTATTTTCTGTACTATATTATGCTATGTATCTGTTAATCTGTTAAGCGCCTTGAGTCCTATTGGAGAAAGAGCTCTATATAAATAAAATTATTATTATTATTATTATTATTATTCTATAAGCAACATGATGCCGGTATTCTGGCGGCCAAGGCTTCTACTACGTCCATTCTGGCTCGCCGGATTCTATGGTTTCAGTCCTGGTCTGTGGATCTGGACCATACTTGCCTACCTGACCCTCTCCATGAGGGAGAAAATGCTCTATTCCTGGACTTTCCTGGTAATGTATGATTGCCATCACCTGTGGTGAGCTAGTTAATTGATAAGAAAGATGTTCACCACAGGTGATGGCAATCCTACATTACCAGGAAAGTCCAGGAACAGAGCATTTTCTCCCTCATGGAGAGGGTCAGGTAGGCAAGTATGATCTGGACTCTTAGAAAACCCTGGAGGTACTCCCTTTTCAGGGAGACATCCTTTTCGGAGAAGACCTCAACAAGATAGTGGCTGACTTAGCTTCTTCTAAAACAGTGTGTCTACCTAGCACTGCTCCTTCGGTACCGAAGGTTAAGAGTACTTCCTTTCGTTCCTTTCATCCTTCAGGGAAAGCAAAGGGTCAGGCGTACCCGAAAACAGGCCCGCACTTCCAAACCCAACAAGCCCAAACCCAAATGGGTCTGGGCTGCCCGTCAGCCTGCTTCCAAGACTGACAAGCCTGCCGCATGACGGGGCGAGCCTCCCTCTGGGAGATCCCAGGGTGGGGGGCCGACTTCTAGGGTATACCAAGGAATGGTTGAGGACCACTTCCGATGCCTGGGTACGGGAAGTCGTAACTCGAGGTTACGCTGTATCCTTCAAAAATCATCCCCCTCATCGATTTTGCCTGACAGATGGATCAGGTGAAGGCAAAAACTCTTAATTCGGTGGTACAGTCCCTCCTGGACACAGAAGTGGTAGTATAGGTGCCTCTGACTCAGAGAGGCAAGGGGTACTATTCACAGCTGTTCCTAGTCCCGAAACCAAATGGGTTCTCCTGACCCATTCTCAACCTCAAGTCCTAGAACAAATTTGTGAGGGTCTCCAAGTTTCGTATGGAAACTCTTCGCTCTATTGTTCTGGCCTTGGAACCTGGGGATTATATGGTCTCCCTGGACATATAGGATGCTTACCTGCATATTACCATTGCAATTATGCATCAGCAGTACCTGAGGTTTGCGGTTGGCAACCTCCATTATCAATTTCGGGCGTTACCTTTTGGTTTGACCACGGCTCCATGAGTCTTCACCAAGGTCATGGCGGTAATGACGGCTGTACTCCACCGTCAAGGGATCAGGATCCTACTGTACTTGGACTTGTTGATCCTGGCAAATTCCCCAGAAATTCTCCTACGCCATCTGGGTCTGACTATCCAGTTTCTGTGAGCCCACGGGTGGTTCATACTCTGGAAGAAATCTTCCCTGGTCCCTGCTCAGAGCATGGTGCACCTGGGGGCATTGTTGGGCACTCACAACCAGCGGTGGTACTTGTCTCAGGAGAAAGTCCTGAAACTTCAATACATTCGGCAATGCAAGTGCTAGGTCTCATGGTGTCGGTTTTTGACTAGGTGGAGTACGCTCAATTCCATTCCTGCCCTCTGCAGAAGCTGATTCTTGCCAAGTGGGACGGCCTACCTCACCGGATCAGGTCTCAAATTATCTCCGGAGGTCTGTATGTCCCTGAGCTGGTGGCTTCAGGACCAACGATTGAGCAGGGGTCGTTTCTTCTGGATCTCCAACTGGGTCCTTCTGACGATGGATGCCAGTCTGAGAGGTTGGGGCGCGGTGTTGGAGCAACACTCCCTTCAGGGTCAGTGGATCAAGGAGGAATCTCTCCTCCTGATAAACATTCTGGAGTTACGGGCGGTGTTCAACTCATTGAACTTGTCCCTGCATTTAATACAGAACAGACCTGTTCAAGTACAGTCGGACAATGCCACCACGGTGGCATACATCAATCATCAAGGCGGCACTCGTAGCCGCATGGCAATGAGGGAAGTATCACGGATTCTTCAGTGGGCGGTACGCCATCTGCCAGCCATATCGGCGGTATTCATTCCGGGGGTCCTAAACTGGAAAGTGGACTTTCTCAGTCGTCATGACGTACATGGCGGAGAGTGGAGCCTCCATCCAGAAGTGTTTTAACTCCTCGTGGACAGGTGGGGCCTGTTTGGGGACAATTTTTTTAATCTACCATCCTGTCTGACACTGCAGTGCCACTCCTAGATGGGCCAGGTGTTTGTGTCGGCCACTTGGGTCGCTTAGCTTAGTCATCCAGCGACCTCGGTGCAAATTTTAGGACTAAAAATAATATTGTGAGGTGTGAAGTGTTCAGAATAGACTGGAAATGAGTGTAAATTATGGTTATTGAGGTTAATAATACTATGGGATCAAAATGACCCCCAAATTCTATGATTTAAGCTGTTTTTGTAAAAAAACACCCGAATCCAAAACACACCCGAATCCGACAAAAAAATTTCAGGGAGGTTTTGCCAAAACGCATCAGAATCCAAAAAACGGCCACGGAACCGAATCCAAAACCAAAACACTAAACTAGTGTTTAGTAAATGTTGCAAAAGTGCAGGTCAATAAATTACAATCATCCACTGGCGTAACTACTTCCCCCGCAGCCACTGCGGAGGCGCCGCCACTTATTCAGAGCAGATTGATGGGGGGATCAGGCAGCGGTGCCCGCGACACACTAAACAGTGGGGAGTGGTTTGGGCAGCATTACTCCCCATGACACCCAGTGCATGAAATCCCTGACAACAAGCATTACTGGCAATGAGATTGACACCCACCGCATGAAACATCTGGCAATGAGCATAACAACCAGTGCATGAAACCCCTGGCAACGAGCATGACACCCTGAGCATGAAAACCCCTGGCACCGTGCATGGACCATGAAGCCCCTGGCAACAATCAGCTAATTTAAAAGTAATTAGAAGCCTTACTGTAGGGCATAGTGTGTAATGGGCATTGCGGTGTGTGTGGCATAATATATAACGGGCATTGCGGTGTGTGGCATAATATATAACAGGCATTGTGGTGTGTGTCATAATGTGTCACAGACATGACGGTGTGTGGTATACTGTATCACAGGCATTGTATGTGGTGTAATATCTCAGGGGCATTGTAGTGTGTAGCATAATGTATAACGGGCATTGTGATGCATGGCGTAATGTGTCACAGGCATTACAGTGTGTGTCATAATGTATCACAGGCATTATGATATGTGGTATAATGTCTCAGCGACACTGCAGTGTGTGGCATAATTTATAACGGGTATTGCGGTGTGGCATAATGTTTCACAGGCATTACGGTGTGTGGCATAATGTCTAAGGGCCATTGCATTGTGCAACATAATGTGTAAGGGGCATTGCTATAAGGAGAAATAATGACAAATAATGTAAGGGGCATGAATCAGGATTATTTTGTGGTCGCCAATGTCTCGGCGTGCAGGTTGCAAAACTGGGGTATAAGGCAGTCTTTTCCTGCAACGCCACGCCACTTTCAGTAGAGTCACACCCATTGCAATGAAGCCACACCCCTTATTTGGCACGTGTGCCTTCGGCGTGCGCAAGTTCTCTACTCTGATAGTGCCAATTATGAGGTGGGGGGGGGTGCTAGAGAATTTGTTGGCTTGGGGGAGAAAAATTTCTAGTTATGCCACTGCAATCATCTGAGAGTGGAAAGCCTTGTTAACCCCATTTGTGTCCTGATCTGAAGACATGAAAATAATTTTGATCCCTTTGTAAACGTTTTGATCAAAATTAATTAATGATTATTGATTAATGTTGGTATTCCTTTCTCTATGGAGGGAATGTAACAGCACGATTCCAATGAGTCTGCCCAATGTTTTAAAGTGGCAATAATTTAAAAGCCAACACCAGGTTGGTTTTGGCCTTGGAGCCTAAGCTAGTATTGGAAAATAGGGGTAATTGTACATTCTCCCCTATACTGGATTTGAAATTATTATGTTTCTACAACAGTTGTAGACAGTGTAAATTGGAGTTAGGTTAAGTATTAAACAGTAGAGATATTTCCATTATTTTAAATGTTCATTAACTCTCATACAGATTAATAAGTGATTTTATGATAGAAGATACTCGCACCTGTATTTCAGACTCACCCCTTTCTTCCTGGTAGTAACTGACATGGAAATATATCTCTGAATTGTGGTGTTGACATTTGTCACTCAACGGTTGGACAGATGTCTTTGTATTTTATTTCCTAAGCTCATGTTCTGGCTGAAAGTAAAGTGTTAAAGGTAATTTGAGCACTCTGTCTACAGTAGTTTAGTCTATTTATATAATTGGGACAAGAAGTGGTGAGACTCAAAGGGGCATGGGGCTGCAGCAGTGGGGTACAGATTGGGTTGTAGGGCTGCAGCATTAGGGTACAGAGGGGAACGTGTGTCTGCCGCATTGGTGTACAGAGGGGGACGTGGGTCTGCAGCATTGGTGCATAGAGGGGGACGTGGGTCTGCAGCATTGGTGTACAGAGGGGGACGTGGGTCTGCAGCATTGGTGCATAGAGGGGGACGTGGGTCTGCAGCATTGTACTATTATTAGTAGCAGTAGTATTAATCCTAACCCCAAACACTAATACTCTAACACTAATACCCTTACACTCACCCATAATGCAAAACCCTAATACTAATACCCTAACCCTCACAATTACTCCTACTACCATAACACCCTTAATCTGAACCCTGATCCTAATAACTCAAATTCAGGATTAGGTAAAAACCATAATGGTCCAGACCCCGGAATGCACTACAAGCTCCAGGATAGCAGAGGAAGCTGGGGTCCAGATTGTTCTAGTTTTTACCCAATCCCCGTCAAATTAGTTTTCTATGTAACAGCGCTACCAGTACCTACATCACAAGAGCCATGAATGTGATACGCACTGCAAGTGACATGAAATGTAATTGATGGTCGATGTCCATCCCTACTGCATTGAAGGAAGCTGCAGGGAGCGGATAACTCAGAGATTACAAAACCATTACAGTGACACAAAAAGCAAAAACAAAAGCATTAAGAATGGCTGCAAACTCATTAGAGGGGGGGGGAATCTATTAATGCACAGTTAACAAACCACACATCAATTTACATGAATTACTGAATACCGAATTATGATTAAATGAGCAGATGGCAAAATACAATATTTAATATGCTGTAAAGACAAAGGAGGAAGTCAAATGTTAGATGTACAATAGACTATAATACACCCATTACTGCAGCCAACAAAAAAAACAAGCGACTGTTTCTCTAAATGTTGTATGTGGTTTCCTAAGTTCATGAAGACTCAAGGGCACATACCAAGAAATAATTCTAATTATAATTATTATCTAATTATGCTAGAACAAATTATCGCTCTGTATCTATTTCTGAAATATAATAATCTGAAAATCAGTTCCAGTATCTGTCCTTGAGAATGAAACTTGAGGAAGTACCATCAACAGCAACACAACTTGAGGAACATGCAGTTTGAATTCCGTTCACTCGTTATGGCTGAAAACAGAAAAGGATGCAAGCAAAAATGTTAAGAAAATTAATGTTATATTAGGGTGTTTTTTTGAAATTCAAAAGGAAGTGATTCTCGGAAGGCAGTGGTACCTGGCATAATGGATCACTAATGCACTGTACTGTATTGTACTAACCTTGACAGTTCCAGGGCTCTTTGAGGTGGGTGGGGATTCACTGACAACTAAATACAGTTTTGGTTACATTTTGGGAGTATTTTGCATTGATATCTGGTCAGATGGTGCGGACATTAGACTGTTGACATGGTTCAGACTGTCGACAGACACCATGTCAACATTCTCAGAATGTTGCCAAGGGAAATTTTAGATGCCAACAGTTAGGGTTATGTGCTGCTGGGAGGGTTAGGCTGCAAGGGGAGGTTAGGGTTAGGCTGAAGGGGGGAAGAGGTTAGAGTGAGGAATTAGGGGGAGGGTTGGGGATAGGAATTAGGGTTAGGTGTTTAATACTCTTCGGAACACTGGAACATAAGAGGTCTGACCCAGAATGCACCGCACGTGACTTTGGGACCCAGAAGAAGATGCTGGAGCAGATGCAGTCACCGGGAATAGGTAAGAGACTTGAGACCACCAGGGATAGTTTGTTGACAGTTCATTATGTTGTTGACATATCATCCTTGACTGTGTAGACATGATAAATGGCAAAATGATCCATGTTGACATGATGCTTGTCAACAGTTCAACCATGACAACATTGTTATGTCGACCTGATGACTGTCAACAAAGTCATACCACACCCTTTTGCATGGGTCTCGTGCTGGGCATTTTTTTTTTGTCTTGAAAAATGTTGTGAGTTATGCTTATGAAGATTAAAGCTGGCTATAACAATCAGGTCTAATTTTGAATAACAAGAACCCCAAAACCTCTCCAACACTATTATCCAGTAGTACAATTGTTAGGAAGAGATTATGGGTAAATATGAACAGATGCAGTTAACAAATGTTTCAAAGGCAACACATATTAGCAAATTATCCCTTATGGGTATGTCTGTTATGTTCCATGTTTGCTACTCTAATAAACATACCTATTGTTTTGTGAACCTAAAATAGGGTTCCATAGCAAAATAGTGATACCGGCCTAACGGGTGTAGTATGGTATGCCGGCGGCCAGCATACCGGCGCTGGGATCCCGACCACCGGCATACCGGCAGCTGGGTAAGCGCACATGAGCTCATTGCGGGATCGCTGCGCTCACCACACTGCGGGCATGGTGGCGCGCGTAGCGCGACACGCTATTTATTCCCCCTCCAGGGGGTCGTGGACCCTCAAGAGGGAGAATAGTTGTCGGTATGCCGGGTGTCGGAATGCCAGCGCCGGTATACTGAGCACAGAGATCTCAACAGCCGGCATACTGAATACCACACCGGCCTAACCTCCCCATGCCTATACTCTGCTCTTAGGGATCAGAATGGTATACAGTCTCTGTTTTGGATTGTTGAAGATAAAAACACTTTGTAAATTGGAGCATGTATCTAGTGCTATACCTACAGTAGAATTCTGGGCACCGCTGGCAAAGTGAACGACTTGCCCCCTTCTTAAAAGGTGTCAAATCACTAATTTTTACCTTGTTTTAATTAACACTGGAAAAATGATACAGTAGTAAGCGTGTGTTTTTCACCAAATTAAAGCTTCTAGATTATTTTGGCATACAGAAAAATGTCTGTAATGTGATTGTTAATAGTCTTTAAGCAAGTTTCAAAAATATTGGAGAGAAAACACTTGTAACTCCCATCTCCAAGTGGAAAACCTTATTTTCCATGTATACAACACCCCAAAATACATGACCTACATTATAAATTCAATTTTTGAGCTTTTTACAGGTATTCACTTGAAAAATGACGTCTGTAATATTCAAATGATGCAAATTGAATTAATCCAAATGCCTAATTATTCATGGGGTGCAGTCAACCACAGGTTCTGCACTGAGGGCCTGTTTCCAATTTATAAGGAATTGCTCAGCCACCTCCCTGCGGCAGTGAAAATAAAATGTAAAGGCAGCAGAAGGCATCTGTAGGTGATAGACACCTTCGGTATGCATCTGTGAGATCCAAGTGCTGCGTCCGTGATGGTACTAGAAGTAGAGCTCGGTCAGTCTGTGCTAGCCATCGGATCTGGACAGCCGGTATGGGGACCTCTGCATTTCCCGAATTCATTAAAATCCAAAATACATCATTTTCAGAGTTCGATTGCTCTTCAGCACATCAAACACACAAGAAGGATTTCACCAGTTTTCAGCTGCAAAATTCTGTGTACTTTGGATGTCTTCACAATCACAACTGAGATTTATGCAAATTGGGAGCTGATCTATTAACACCCCCCCTCCCCCCCCCCCTCCACGCTATATTTCTTCATTGCCCACCTTTAGGCAGGGCCGAAAGTAGGATTTTTGGCACCCTGCACAAGGCAGTAATTTTGCAAACAGCACCACACAGACTCACAGGACCTCCATAGGTAGGCAATGTAGGAAGCTCTAGATATTGTTTGCTGCTAGTAGATGAAACAGGTCTGCATCCAATCAGCATCAAAACAGGGTCCTAATATGTGAGGGGTTGCAGGATGAAGGATTAAGTCTCCTATCCAGCAGCAGCCACATATAGTTCAGGCATCCGGCCCATCCTATCAAGATGGCGACCCTATGGTCACGCCAGCACTAAGGGCTCTAGTGTACAGGAGCAGGGGAGCATTGGGACCCCCTCAGACCCAGCATCCAGGAAGAGAAGTGGCCAGCAAGGCCAGGAGCCGCAACCGCCACTGACCAGTTTACGGCACCCGTTCATGACACCATCAGCTGGAAATCAAGAACCTCCTCAAATCCAGTGCCCCCCTTGCAACCCCCCTACTTAACTGCAGCACTGCCATGGGCAATGCACACAGGAGTTACAGTGCAACATTGTTTCTGACAAGAAACCTCACATTTACCTTTGTCACCATCTACTGCAA
Source organism: Pseudophryne corroboree (assembly GCF_028390025.1). Lineage (NCBI taxonomy): Eukaryota > Metazoa > Chordata > Amphibia > Anura > Myobatrachidae > Pseudophryne > Pseudophryne corroboree. The sequence continues at coordinate 473,122,885 of NC_086446.1, forward strand.
CTTGATATTAAATGTATAAAAAATATACAGTGTACTACAAATTTCCAATCCTATTCTGATTTAGGTTGAAAAGCAAATAATAAAAGAAACAAAATACATATGATAGATACATATATTGATTAAATACCAAATATATAAATGAGTCATTGTGAAAACAGTGATTATATAGTAAAAGCAAAGCAATTTTTTTTAACTTGAAGCTCACAAATAGCTATTATTAGGATGGCCACTTTGGTCATTTTAGGTCAAATTGGGCCAACAATTACTCTCAGTGCCATTCAACTTCAGCAGAAGATCTGGCATTCGATTAGCATGATCTGCACCTATTGTATATGTTGTAATCAGCGGACCTCATCTGTATGTTCTTCCTCAGTGCCAAGTAGCCTTATCTACCTGTCTATTGGTTGCTTCTCAGTTCACATAAAGATGGGATGTTTTTGTTAGAAATAATATAAACTGCAGCAGATTTTCAGGAAAATACTATTGTACCATGTGGCAGGACCTTTTGCAGCTGATAAAATCCCAGATTGGATTTTCTCTTCTGCAAAATTGCAATTTCACATTAAATTTAAAATAGAACTGAGTTGTCGGGATACAGCCACTTAGGTCGACAGTCATTAGATCGACCACTGTGGTCGACATGGTCACTAGGTCGACGTGGAAAAAGGTCGACATGATTTTTTTTAAATAAAAATGTAAATAACTTTTTTATACTTTACGATCCACGTAGACTACGATTGGGAATAGTAACCTTGCCTGAAGATCGCAAGCCATGCGATGGGACTCCAATTGGGGTTCCCCGTCACTTTATGATGAATACGACACCAAAAAAAGTAAAAAAAAACTCATGTTGACCTTATCTAGCCACTATCGACCAATAGTGGTCGACCTAATGCATGTTGACTCTATGACCCATACTCGAGTTGTCACAGGTGTCAGTTCATTTTGCTCTGTAATGGGTCTACTGTAGGTAGACGTCCGTAACAAAAATTATATTTTAAATCTGGGCAGAGCATAATTCTATGAAAAGCTCTGAAAAGCCAAATTCAGATAAAGAAAGGTCTGAAATTCTATGCCAAAAAGATGAATGAGGCAGAGACTATGCAGAATGAATCGGAATATTTTAAATGTTTCTTGCTTTGTGTTATTGTCAATTCAAGTCACAGAATTTATCAGTGTACATTATTCATTTACTGCTTTTATAGTGACAGAAAAGATTTCTATCATATCAGTAGAATAATACTATACTCACACAGTGGGGGGAAAAAACATAACCAGCGCTTGTAGAGGACCTTCTTCAATCCTATATGCACATTAGTATGAGCATCTTTCTCCAATAATTTGCCATGAACATGAAAATGGAGAGAATGAAAGTGCATGGTGAAGTACAGTTTTAATATGCATATACTTAAAGTACTGTACACACTAAAAATCACATGTTAGAATTTCAGAAATCACATTTAAATGCAGGTAAATGCAGGAATCCACATTAAACGATCAACTCAGGACAATTACCAGATGTGTTGGAACTGCTAGCATACAGTTCAATTAAAGCATAGAATAGTTGGAGTTCCGTATATTCCGACCAGTCTGTATGGATATCTTGTCTGTACTGTCTGTATGAATGACTGTCAGATCTGTACTGCCAGCTCCTATACTGTGATAGTGCTGTACATATAGTAATGTTACAGTGCAGCCACCAGCTCCTGTCACTGAGAAGGAGCCAGCATTTTGGTGTCACCCCTCGGTGGGTGACACCTGCGAGCGGGCTGCACCCCCCTTGTGACGCCACTGTTCAGATTTCTGTTTTTTTATTAATGATCAGTGAACATGTGTTTATTTCCCCATTTCTCAGATGCTAGAAGATTGAGAATTACTTTGTCCAGAAAGGATAGAAAGGATCATATTTGGGGTTCTCTCCAGGGGCAGACATAGTACCTGTGGGAAAAAAATATACATAACTAATACTTTCAATATCATTGTTTGGGGAGACTTCTGTAGAAATGTGTGGAATCAGCTCCATGAAATGTGTTATGATAGATAGATAGATAGATAGATAGATAGATAGATAGATAGATAGATAGATAGATAGATAGATAATAGCCCAATATGAATGCTATATTTCCTATGCATGTGTAAAATATATCATGTTTCCTAATCTAATGTTTTATCTCTTTATGTTAGAAAAGAAAGTTAAAATACTTATAGAATTCATTACTAGATATGAAATTTGGTAATATAGCAACTACACAACAGATTAGCACAGAGGTTCTCAAATGCGGACCTCAAGGCACACCAACAGTCCAGGTTTTAAGTATATCCACGGCTCAGCACAGAGGGTTAAATCAAATTGACTGAGGTACTAATATAGGGGTAGATGTATTAACCTGGAGAAGGCATAAGGAGGTGATAAACCAGTAAAAAAGCAGTGTTAAGTGCAAGGTGATAGTGCACCAGCCAATCATCTCCTAACTGTTAATTTACATATGGAAGCTGATTGGCTAGTGTGTTTATCACCTTGCATTTATCACTGGTTTATCACTTCCTTATGCCTTCTCCAGGTTAATACATCTACCCCTAAGTTACCTGTGGCCAAGAATGGATATACTTAAATCCTGGATGGTTAGGGTGCCTTAAGGACCGCATTTAAGAACCTCTGGATTAGCATATTAACACACGTGTTAGTATATGGAAGTATGTTTTAAAGCAATTAAATGATTTTAGAATTTCCATCTACTCTTACTAAGACAGTAGATGAACCAAAAATTACCTAAGTATTCTATATTAGCAATTATATTTTCTGTATGTTCATTCATCATTTTTATTCATTGTGATTTTTCGACATATTAAAGTCCCATTTATTTACATTATGGAGGAATCCAATAAGCCGCAGGTTTGCCACATGGGTAAAAGTTCCGGGTTTCGTGGCCAGAGTTACTGAGTTTACCAGTTTCCCCAATGGTTTACCCTGGGTTAATGCACACTAATTATTATTATCCTTTATATATATGGCGCCACAAGGGATCCGCAGATCCCGATTACAAAGTACACAAATGAATCATCAAAACAGGAAAACAGTGACTTACTGTTAAAGACAATATAGGACAAGTAGAGGGTAAATAAACATAGCTACATCAGAAGACGATACTGAAATAAGTACCAGGGTGGCAGAAAACCGAGGAGTTTGGTGCCATTGAAGATGGTTTATGTAAGAAAAGGATGAGCACAAGAGGGAAGAGGGCCCTACTCGTGAGAATTACGGGGGTAATTCCAAGTTGATCGCAGCAGGATTTTTGATAGCAATTGAGCAAAACCATGTGCACTGCAGGGGAGGCAGATATAACATGTACAGAAAGAGTTAGATTTGGGCGGGTTATTTTATTTCTGTGCAGGGTAAATACTGGCTGCTTTATTTTTACACTGCAAATTAGATTGCAGATTGAACACACCCCACCCAAATCTAACTCTCTCTGCACATGTTATATCTGCCTCCTCTGCAGTGCACATGGTTTTGCCCAATTGCTAAAAATCCTGCTGCGATCAACTTGGAATTACCCCCTACATTCTTCTATGTAAAATGCAGAATCGGTGGATTTCCCGGCATGTTAAATCTCAGAGGGTGCCTTTTGTCACTGTAACTGCAAGGAAAAGTCCCGCCCTGTGGTTCAGCGCATTGCTGGGTAATCCCAGCTGGTTAAATCAGTGGGCACGGGAAAACCCATGTCTAATCTGATTTCACCTTATGTCTTTGTATTCTTAAAGAGATGACTTGTCAGAGAGACTTCGGTTATATAATGCTAGATTTATGCAGAGATTTTTTTTTTGTTCACAGTATCAGTGATAAAAGTCTGTTACGATTGCAGGATAAGATAAGAAAGGGATTAAATGAAGACTTCCAAAGAGTGTCAGCTTTTCAAGTGAATCTTGGTGACAGTACTTTCAGGTAAAAGGGGGGTACACACGGAGAGATCCATGCTTAATTTCTAAGCAATCTGACGTGTCTATGCCCATAGCGATAGTGATGTGCGACCCCGTGCGTCGCTATCGCCGGTTCTAGATTGTGCCATGCAGGCACAATCTAGTCAGGTCACCCATTTCACTGCTGTGTGAAGGGAGCGCCCCCCCACACCCACCTCCGCTCAGCACACATGTGCTGAGCGGGGGGGGAGAGATGTGTGCTGAGCGGTCTGTGCTAATTTTATAGATTTAAAAAAAATGTAATTTAGGAATTTATACATTGTATAAAAATAATTCAAAACACTGTGCCTTTAGTAGAGATGCATCCTGCTACTTCCTTGCAGTGATTTCTACTGCGATGCGCTATGCCGCGGGAAGCTGCGATCCTTTCGCACCTGCGGCTCTCCCATAAAAGCGCATGCATTGGGGGGGGGTGTGTACACGCGCACCCACAAATCTCAGGAGCCGGCAGTTGCGTTGCGTTCACTGTGAATCAATGCTGTAACAGTTTACTCAGGGCCGGACTGGGGCATGAATGGAATCACCGGGGGAATGCAGTGGTAGGGGCCCATGTTTAGGGGTGTGGCCAGTATACAGAAGGGGTGTGGCCAGCCACCACATTGGTTTGCCTAACTATTAGAGAGTGCATGGCCTAGGCCCCTTGACAAATACATATAGTAAATACTGCTAGTGCATACATGACAATGTACCAGATTATTACCAGCAATGCACTGTAGTAAATAGACCATAGTCCTGTGCAGTTTAAGGTAAAATATGTATATGTATATAAATGCACAGTCCAGAACCTGATACCTAGAGGAAGAGGTGAGGCCCCAGGCAGTAGGGCGCACTGGGGGTTTCCCCTGTACCCCGTGGGCCAGTCCAAACCTGAGTTTATATAGTTTCTACTAAAGTAACAGAATTAGGTAATTTTAGGTACTGACGCCAAGATTAGGTCATTTTAGGACCTGTAGAAATTAAGTATGTTATTCCCTGGTATATAAAACATAAAAGGAAACTGAAATTGTGAGTGTAATGAGAAAGGATTAGAATAGGTTAGAACCTAAGAATCATGGGTTTATTCATAAATTATGTTGCATGCATAAGGCGGCTGCTGAAAGGTTGGTGGTCTTGAGAATGGAATGTTAGGGGTTCGAAACATCGACTTAATACATCACTTATACTGGGTGATGAAGTTTCCAGTGGTACTGTATGTATAAAATCCCTCTGTTTTTCATAACTGTGAAGATTTTTAATGGTATAACATATTAATAAAGTGGTTATATAATCTGTTGAATTTGAGAGTGCCCTGATTATTGGAAATGGACTGCAATTTTATATGTATTTATTTATTGATTAATTAATTAATTTATTTATTTAACTATCTATCTATATATATTTTTTGTGTGATAGCAAGTTGATTATGTAGTAAAATATATCTAATATGTGTTCAAAGTACTTTCTCTGACCTGTAAATGTCTGTAAGATTTAGTTCCCTAAATCAGCCCTTTTTTCATTTAGATTTTCTTCTATTCATTTTAAAAGCCACCAACACTGAAATGTAATTTAAATATTTCACTCAAAACATACCAGCATCTATCTATCTATCTATCTATCTATCTATCTATCTATCTATCTATCTATCTATCTATCTATCTAGCTATCTATCTAGCTATCTATCTATCTATCCACACACACACGCGCGCACACACACACACAAATATATATATCAGAATAAGTGCCTGCCAAATTTGCGCACACTGTAAGCAATGGAATGTGATCTAGGCAATGGTGGGGGCTATTCACGGAAATCATTGACCTGGGAAAACTTGAGATGATAGTTCAAACAAAAATGACTTGTCCATATGGTGTTATATAACCATCAGCTAATAGCTGGTGGTCAACACCAACAAAATTACTACTGCATCAACACTTTTCCAGCTGCATGCATCCAGCATTAACTACCAAATATAGATTTCAATTTGCTATAATTACAGATGAGAGTATATAAGAGATCTGGATGCATAAAGTTAGTCCTCTGCACTGCCCTGAGTCAAAATGTAACCAGTCTGAGCAAACTGACGGTGAGTTCCAAACAAATGTAATTGTATTTTGTTAATACTAGTCAAAATGTACTTACTGAGTAAGTGTGTGTGTGTTGCATTTTCGCAAAGTGGTGCTTGTGGAAGCTGTTGTACTGCTTATCACCAATTAAGTGTATTTTGCAGAACAGGTTAGACAATGGAAGAAATAAATCTGATTGGTTGCTCTGAGTAACAGCACATTCGCTACATTGTTGAATTAGGAGGAACCCTTGTTTGTTTGTTTCATATATACATATATATATATATATATATATAAAAAAATGTATATATATATATATATAAATGTATATATATATACGAAAGCCCTAACTCACTCACTGACTCATCACTAATTCTCTTACTTCCCAATATGTTAGGAAGCTGACATTTAATATAGGTATTCATCATGTGGGAAATAGGAAGACTACATAGTTAGAATTTTAATAAACCTCCCCTAAGGGGGTGAAAATGGGTTGACATAATGAAGTCATTACCGATGCGTGAATGATTATGCCGAAACGGACAATCCGATCAAAATTTGGATTGCACCTCCAGTGTGTAGAATTTAATAAACTACAAAAATGGTCCTATCACTTTTTCACTATCTCCTACGGGTGCTCCTGGGGTAACGCTAAGAACCATAGATTTATATTTACTTACATTAAAGCATCTGAAATTCACATCTCTATAGATTTAACAGATTATTAACACTCACTTACATGTACAACCATGCAAACGAGAAACTCCTGTGCGAAGAACGGGTAGAATTGCTAGTGCATATATATATATATATATATACACGTATGACCGGCACTCCAACAGCACAGCATAAATACCTGGGTGCCCTCATCCTGACGAAAGGCGCAAATAAAGGCGTCTGAAATGTTGATTGAAAAAGCTTGTGAAGCTGTGTAATTTCTCTTGGAGTGCTGCCCACCAATCTGTGCTATATATATATATATATATATATATATACAGTATCAAACATAACTATCTTTCCTCTATAGTTAATCCTACACTAGATATAAACATGTATTTCTGTGCCATAAAAATACACATGATCATTGCTGTACATTTTATTTGGGTTATATCTAACCTGCGTGCAGCTTTCAAAGGTAAGAACATCCCAAACAATTGCAATGGGCACCTAGGACACTTCCAGACATAAGTTGGACAATTAGAGAAGAGAGCAACTATAAAGTTTTATCACAAAACCCATTTTTCTCCAAAAGAAATGCAAATCTTTGTGCTGTACTATAACTATCACTGTAATTACTGTAACTGAAAATCTTCGGTGCAACACTATACAATGAAAAAGACATACAGGTGGAGCCTCCGTTATCTTTGCCTGCCTAGTCGCAGGCATGCACTCCCAGCGTGACTAGGCGATCCGTCTGGCTAGTTACACCGGGAGTGGAGCGTCTCTGTCCGGGCGCGCAAACGGAGATGCTCTCCATTCAAGTGAATGGGGTGCATCTCCGGGCGCGTGTGCCCGTCCAGATGGAGACGTTCACAGTGACTAGGTGCGCCCAGGCGTGCGCGCCTAGTCCCAAATGGAGCAAAGACAGCTGAGGCTCCATCTGTACCATAAATACGTGTGTGTGTGTGTGTGTGTGTGTGTGTGTGTGTGTGTGTGTGTGTGTGTGTGTGTGTGTGTGGGTGTGTGTACTATATTAAAATAGGCTTACTATACTATCCCTTTAAACCACAACACAGGATCTTTATCGGATTAAAACCAAGTGAAATGCAGGCTTGAAGTCAGCCAGCCACAGAACCTGTGTAATGTATGAGTATCCGGGTTTAAAAGGATAGTATGGTAAGCCTGACAGATTTATCGCACTGACCATCCTGACATGTTTGCTAAGTATTTATTACTGTTTTCTGCCATGCCACTGGCATACAGTATACTGGATTATAAGTACACTTTATTATGCTGCTGCTATTGTTTTGATAAAGAAGCTTTTTGCATTAAATGAGGTTCCGGTTATTTGGAAACTATGACCAGGATGTAATGAAGTCCAAGTTCGGCGGTCATGTGGGATGCTGGCAACTTGGCCAATTTTTTTAAAGGGGCAATCATGTACAAAGCTAAATCATTCATTGTACATGATTGCCCCTTCAAAAAAATATCTGAGTTTGTCTGGCACTTTATTACATCACGCTATATATATATATATATATGGTTTATGGTTGTCTAAAAGGAGGTGCTTCAATAAATTCATCTCCAGTAAATTTCAGATATATTGAAAAAGAAGGTCTAAAGTACTATACACACTGGCCAACGGCAGCAATTTGGACGATGAACGATCTGATTGATGATCGTTATCGTCCAAATTGTTTTACATTGCAAAGCGATGGGAAACCAACGATGAATGACCGTGGGGACGCACATCATTCATCATTGGTGCCTACACACTATACAATATGAACAATATATCGCACATTTCTGAACGATATCATTCATATCGCCCGTCGCCATCGCCCAGTGTGTAGGGCGCTTACCTTTACTTAATAAGGACTCTTACTAGATGTCATCTATAGTTAACGTAATGCTCATATATTATTATTATTAGAAATAGTTTTACACCCTTACAGTATATGATTTAAAATAATATCAATCACAATTTATAAACATAGAGACATAAAATACACTCAGACATTTTGCCATGTAGTACATTACTTTTGTGAACATAGATTGGAAGGTAAGCATTTTCTCCAGTCACAGGTTCTCTGAATGAATCCTTTAATGTTTAACCCGATGGGTTTGTCCCAGAGAGATTGTTTCATCTCTAAGAGACTTCTTCAGCCTTAATTCTTTGAAAGCTGCTAAATATGAAAATCACATTTTATTGGGATTCAATAAGAAGACCAGTGAATATCAGCTTAGAGCGGACCAATGGTTTCCTTGATAAGTTCAGGGTCACAAATCGGGAGATATTTACTCACTGATACACTTTAAAAGATCCTCAGGTGGAGCTAATTATTTCACTGGTGATTCTGTGAGGAGACCTGGAAAACATGAACTGCAGGCTAGAGCACAGAGTTTAGAACCTATGGAAGAGGTTCCCAAATGTGGTACTCAAGATACCCTAACGGTCCAGGTATTAAAGATATCCATGGCACAGCACAGATGGTTAAATCATATTGACTGAGGTACTAATTAAGTCACCTGTGGTCAAGCATGGATATACCTATAAAAGCTGGACCATTGGGGTGCCATGAAGACCATGTTTGGGAACTTACGATCTTCTATGGTCTAAACCAGTGCTTCCCAACGTCGGTCCTCAAGTACCCCCAACAGTTCATGTTTTCCAGGTCTCCTCACAGGATTTCAAGTGAAATAATTAGCTTCACCTGTGGGTCTTATTTAATGTCAGTGAGTAATGAATACACCTGTTCAACTGCTAGGTGACCTGGAAAACATGAACTGTTGGGGGTACTTGAGGACCGAGGTTGGGAACCACTGGTGTAAACAACAAAAAAAGCCCAACATTCTTTTTCATTAAGTAAAATAATTTTTCTCACTTTTCTGTGTGTGTTTACACTGAGTAAATGATGTGTCTACACATATATACAAAGTGCAACTAGAATGATCCCAATTTGTCCTCTTAAATCATTTTTTATTTATTTTCCATGGAAGAGAAAGAAACATTGGCCCTCATTCCGAGTTGTTCGCTCGCAAGGCGATTTTAGCAGAGTTGCTCACGCTAAGCCGCCGCCTACTGGGAGTGTATCTTAGCATCTTAAAATTGCGAACGATGTATTCGCAATATTGCGATTACAAACTTCTTAGCAGTTTCAGAGTAGCTTCAGACTTACTCGGCATCTGCGATCAGTTCAGTGCTTGTCGTTCCTGGTTTGACGTCACAAACACACCCAGCGTTCGCCCAGACACTCCCCCGTTTCTCCAGCCACTCCTGCGTTTTTTCCGGAAACGGTAGCGTTTTTCCCCACACGCCCATAAAACGGCCTGTTTCCGCCCAGAAACACACATTTCCTGTCAATCACACTACGATTGCCTGAGCGATGAAAAAGCCGTGAGTAAAAATACTATCTTCATTGTAAAATTACTTGGCGCAGTCGCAGTGCGGACATTGCGCATGCGCACTAAGCGGAAAATCGCTGCGATGCGATGAAATTTACAGAGCGAACGACTTGGAATGAGGGCCATTGCCTTCTCTTGTTGAAACATAAAGAAGGTTGCAGTATGTCTCACTTAATTTTGTATGTGCATAGCTCTGCAAAACGAAGTGCGGCAACATGTGCAGTACTTGCCAAGAAACGCCATCACTTTGCTGGAGCCTGTTCTAAATTCTGCTCCCTTGCAGACATCTCATCTTGCTCAATAAACTAATGAGCTTTGGCAGAAATGTAGAAGCACAGCGCCACCTAAAGTTATGTTGTGCTGCACCTTTACCAGCACACTGTACCTGTTAGCTGTCCTTATGGCACTGTACACATTATACAAAAGCACTTATTCATAAATTGTGCCTGTGTGATGCTGTGTCTTTTGACATCAGTTGTATTATTTTGTATAATTTTTTTGACATTTGTAGAAATTGTAGATTTTATATTCTATTTATATTCTGATGATTTATTCATTATTGAACAATCTAGAATAACTGTTTTATCACCTATTTATTTATCTATCTATTTCATTTCTTTCTTTCTATCTACAGTATCTATCTATCTATCTATCTATCTCATTTCTATCTATCTATCTATCTATCTATCTACCTACTGTAACTGTTCTATCTTTCTATCTATCTATCTATCTATCTATCTCACAACTATCTATTGATCTAATATTTAGCAATCTATGGGGCATATATAGTTAGAATGAAAATGTTCATTTTTCCCGTGCCGCAGGGTTTACCCCATTAAATTGACTGAGAGAAATTCAGCTGCAGTAATCTCTATAGGAATTAGCACATACCAAAGCCAGGAAAAATACTTATTTTAAGGTAAAAATATTGGGACTTGATTCAGAACCCCTGGGATACATGTGTCGGCCCCCTTCCTTCCCCCTACTAATGATTAATTAAGCAATTGCAAGTTTTCAGTTAGCGTAATTGGGCCAATAATTACATGTCATTATTGTGGTGAATAAAAAATGCACTAAATGACCCCAAGATCAATATGCACCCCATATTTCTGTAAAGTATTTATGTAAACAAATAGTAGTTGCTGTTATCATTATTTGTATATTTGTAATTTAAAGGGCCTTAAATTGCCCCAAGATAACAATGTTTGTACTTTTTCTTGACTTATTTGTTTTATCCATTTGAGTTTAAACCCCCCAAAATTAGCTTTTTTATAATTTTATAACTTTTTTTAAAATTGTGGAAATCAAACATTTTAATAGCAATATATATATATATATATATATATATATATATATATATATAATTTTTTATTTTATTTTTTTTGGGAACAGACAACTGTACTGTTACCCAATATGTTTGTTATCTTTTTAAATCTTTTAAAAAAATGTTTTATCTGTAGCTATCTACTCTATCTATCTATCTATCTATCTATCTGTCAATATTAATCTACAATACATATGTACATACTATCATATTTATATATCAACCTATCTATAATATTCATCTAGTTACCTCTATAATATTGATCTATGTATTTATCTACATAACATTTATCTCACCTTTAGTTGTTGTATTGTGTGGAATTTGTATATTTTACCCATGCTTGCGTGGGTTTCCTCTGGATACTCTAGTTTCCTCCCATAATTCAAAAATATCAGGTAGGTTAATTGGCACCTGACAAAGATGATCCATAGTATTTTTGATTGTGTACATGTGGTGGTGAGCATAGACTGTAAGCTCTACAGGGGCAGGGACTGATGTGAATAGCTAAATATTTTCTGTAGTTTGCTGTGGAATATATGTGCACTATATGAATGGCAGATATATATTATATTATATTATGTATTATATATATATATATATATATATATCATACCTGTCAGCTGTGTAATACGTCAGTTGTACCAATTTCATCCATACTTAAGACATACTACATACAGTAATATTTAATACATTATACAGGAACTGCAACCATTAAAATTTATTTTCACATTATAATTTGTCTAATGTTCTAAAATGGATGGTTTTATGGATGATTGTGTCGGCAAAACTAACTATTTCCAATGCCTCTTCAGCCAACTATGTATTAAAAACATATTTTCTGCAAAATCTTTACTATCTTTTGTATAGTTTGGTAACATTACTATTATTATAACATTTTATTTATGAGGCACCACAAGTGTTTTGCAGCGCTGTACATACGGTCAGTAGTATGAATTATCTTTATCGCAAGATGATTCATTTTTTTTAAGAGTATTATATACCCCCTTTCAGGAACAATGAATGTAGGATACATTGTTCTCATCAACCTGGCATTCCAACGCAGCTCTTACTTGCCAACTTCCTGGCTGCCTCATCTGGCAGGGAGCAGCCAGCTCATCTGGGAGGCCTGTCGTAGGAAAGTGGGCAGACTGGTGGATGTCATGATGAGAATACTGGCATAGTGAAGTAGGGACAAGGCCACAATGATGTAATTTAACATGTATCATGCCATCGACTACCCGACCCACCCACTTTAGCTCGGTAAGTGGGTGGCTATGAATAGGTGTGGCCTGCTCCAGGAGACTTGCCCAATTTATGGGAGGCCAGGAAGACCATTTGATTTTTGGGAGCCTCCAGGCCATTCCAGGAGACTAGGCAAGTATGCAGCAGCTCTGTTAAAAAATAATGTATTACCTCCAAACTCCATTCCAGGCAGGCAAAGCTGTACCCATTTTTTTAGAACAGTTTCCTAATGGGATCTGATACAGGTCAAGAAACTGAAACTACAAGTATTAGAGCTACAATGGAATCACTGCACTTATGTATGAATCCACACATCCACATAGTGCATGTCTGCAAAGCAATACTGCTAAGTAATCACTCACAATGGGGTATATTTACTAAAGCTTCTAAAAATTAAAAGTGGTGATGTTGTCCATAGCAATTAATCAGATTCTACCTATCATTTCTCTTTTTCATCCTAAAAGATAATAGACATAATCTGATAGGTTGCTATAAGCAACATCACCACTTTTCATTTGTGTCTGTTCTATTTACCTCTCTTCTAACATGGCAGCCCACAGCAGAAGAGTGAAAAACATGATTGACCCATTTGGTTTAGTATAAACAATAGATAAGCAAAAGTTTCAAACCTGTTCTGTTAAATTGTGGAATTTGGCCTTAGGTGCTGCCAATTCCATGGAATGCTACTGTATCCATGTCATTTCACCTTCGGTTTATAGAAATTAATAATTTGATTGCCATTGTCCTAGCTCTGTTCATAGGCTTTAATTTACCCTAAATGTGAACACACAAATACAGTGTGAATGGTATTCCGCAGAATGGCAATGCAAAAGCGCAACTAAGAGACTTATTATGGGAACATTGCTCTGCCTGCAAAACTCAGTTTGTGGCAAATCTCAATGCAATAGTACTTATCTATAATATAAACACTTCCGTTATAATATTTAATGTATATTGACTTGTTGAAAATATTGTTTGTCCTATTACTGTGTGCTTTCATAAATATTGTAATATTGTAACTACGGAGGGAAAACCACTTTTCCTGTTATATAATGTCATTTGGAATTTCGCAAAATAGAAGAGAAAGGTTACTGAAACACCCAGCAAACATTCTCCTGATTACATTATTTAAAGTGATTGCCTGAATATTGTAAGTAGACTAATACGTGAAAATTGCAGGGGGCACTGACAAGAATGGCTCCATTCTGTCCTTATAGGCAATAAAACCCTACCATATAATTCTGATGCAGTGCTACAAATGTGTATCTAAACATAATATATCACATAAACAAATTCTTAGTTGTATGAGGTTTTTTTATTTGCACCTAGAGCTAAACATGATAAATACATAACAATATGTAATTACATAGAGTCCATATTATATGAACTTCTTCTGCAAAGTGTCGCTTGTTCTTCTTACTCTTCCGCTTTCTGCAATGAAAAAAAGTATGAATTTTTAATTTCTTATAGAACATTTCACATATATACAATATTTTGTTGTTTCTATTGTAGTTTGTTAATGTATTTGTTGTGATAGTTCTTACTCACTGGTTGCTACTAGGTCAGTGAATATTCCAATGCTCTGGTTGGGTACAAGTTGGGACTAGCCCTGTGAATACTTTAATGCTTTGATCGCACTGGCGTATCTATATGGGTATAGGGTGTGCTGTGCACATGGACCCCTGGGGCCAGGGTAGCTCAAACACCACACACCCTGCATCCATATAATTGTACATACCCCTCCATCTGCCCGGCACTGGCTGAAGACCTGCAGAAATCTCAGGGAAAATGGGCATGTGGCCATTATTCCATGATTTGCGCATGCACAATAGAGATGTTCCGGCAACAAGATGTGGGCACCATGTTCCCGAAGGCCTGTGCAGTAGACCCCGGCACAAAGCCAGATCAATCCTAAACCAGTATTGATGATTATATAAACTGCTGTTAAAAAGACAATTCTGAGGATATGGATAACATGTGCTCCTCCATTCCTACACAAGGTCAAGATTTTACAAATGTTATATTTTGGCCATGCAAGATATTGAGAAAGAAGTACAAAAGTTCTGTAATAAATGGGGTCTCAGAGACACATTATACCTTTACTGACAGTTGGGAGCAAATTAGATTTATACCCTCTCATTACTTTTGCCTCCCTCTGTGTCTCTGTTTTTGTAATCTAAAACCTACTACACTGTAAGTGTCTGATAATTTAGATAAGTTCTGTTGGAATCACCTTCCCCTTCTACCTTCCCCCAATCCTTTCTTGCACCAGTGGACTGAGGGGGTCATTCTGAGGTGATCACTCGCTAGTTACTTTTTGCAGCCATGCGAACGCATAGTCGCCGCCCACTGGGGAGTGTATATTTGCTGTGCAAGGGTGCGATCGCATGTGCAGCCAAGCGGTACTAAAATAGTTTGTGCAGTTTATGAGTAGCTCAGAACTTACTCAACTCTTGCGATCACTTCAGTCTGTCCAGTCCTGGAATTGACGTCAGACACCCGCCCTGCAAACGCTTGGACACGCCTGAGTTTTTCCAAACACTCCCAGAAAACGGTCAGTTGCCACCAGTAAACGCCTTCTACCTGCCAATCTCCTTGCGATCGGCTGTGCAAATGGATTCTTCATAAAACCCATCGCACAGCAACGATCCGCTTTGTACCCGTACTACATGCCTGCGCATTGCGGTGCATGCGCAGTAGTGACCTGATCGCTGCACTGTGAAAAACAGCAGCGTGCAGTCAGGTTGGAATGACCCCCTTAATTACTTGTTTAAGTTCTGATGCACCATAATTCTTACATTTTCTGACCAAACATTTGCCAGGTGGATATCTCACCCTATATTATTAAGTTTACATGTTATCCTATTTTATTATTCCCATTTTTTACTTCTTTTGTCATGGGAAGTCTGATATAACTTGTAATTTTTTTTGTTTTGTACTCTGCATTGTTAACACTTAGTAAAACAGATTTTTTAAAATAGAAAAAAGTTGGAAAGTTTCTGAATTTGCAAATACATTTCAAACTGAATCTATTGCATAAGGACATTTTTAATTATTGTTCATTATTCTTTTTATACAGGTTAAGTATCCCTTATCCAAATATTCAGAAATACAGAATATTCAGAAATACGGAATTTTTTGAGTGAGAGCGAGATAGTGAAACCTTTGTTTTCTGATAGCTCAATGTACACAAACTTTGTTTAATACACAAATTATTAGAAGCACTGTATTAAATGACCTTCAGGCTGTGTGTATAAAGTGTATATGAAACATAAATGTATTGTGTGTATGTAAGCACACTTTGTTTAGTGCACAAAGTTATTAAAAATATTGGATAAAATGACCTTCAGGCTGTGTGTATAAGGTGTATATGAAACATAAATGCATTCTGTGCTTAGACTTTGGTCCCATCGCCTAGATATTTCATTATGGTATGTAATTATTCCAAAATATGAAAAAATCCGATATCCAAAATACTTCTGGTCCCAAGCGTTTTGGATAAGGGATACTTAACCTGTACTGCCTTTATTTTATTTATTTTCAGAATGTTGGTGTAGCAATAAAGTATCAATACAGATTTCAGCAAAACAATATTTACTATCGTTAACAACCGCATGAAAATATTTTTCAATATTTCAATAATTTTATATTATTTATTATATTAGAGAAAATAAAAAAGTATATTCAAATTAGATTATTCCCCAATATGCAATGAGAAGACACAACCTTTCAGTAGCTTATTATATTTCTTTCATATCTTCTCCTGATTACATGTTATAAGCACTTATACCAGTAAACGTTATAGATCACATTAGAATTTTCAGGATTCCAGACAATGGTCTCATTTGAGATTAGAAAAGAAAAATCACTATGTTTTTATATCATATTATTAATATTAATTAAGCTAGAATAGTTGAAACTAAACTACTGTTTTAAGTACATGTAATTTTCTGTTGATTTGAGTTCAAATAGGGAATAAAAATGCCCAGGTAATTGATATGTAAATTGAGTGTATAGTATGTCCCCATGTTCATAGACTTGAATATTCATCTTATTATTTAAAGATTATGCAAATGAAGACCTCACCTTGCCAATATCGCGGCTCTTGGCTCTTAACTTGTTGACTTGAGATTCTGCAATGTCAGCACGTTCCTCGGCCTCCTCTAGCTCATGCTGAGTCTTCCTGAATCTGGACAGATGCACGTTTGCTTGTTCCTCCTAAAAGTAAAGAATAAGATTTATATATGACCTCTTTTGTGGTTTGTGTTATTTGTGCAGCTGAAAATGCAAAAAAACCTCTAAAATAATATAAGACAGTATGAATGAAATAAATTCTACTTACAATGTCTTCTGTTTGTCTCTTGTAAGCCTTGACTTTTAGCTGCAATTTGTCAACTAAGTCCTGTAGCCTGATAACATTCTTCCTGTCCTCTTCAGACTGTGTAATGTTATAGTGGAAAAAAAAATATCACTCCCATTGTTTGTCTGCCCCTTTCCCAAATACAAGTAGACACAATTTCCCACTGAAATAAAATAATTACATGTATTAATTTGTAAAGATTAGCCCTCTTTTGCATCATTTCCCAGTACACAAATATCAATATTTTACAGGTTAATTATTTATATTTACTTCTATTCAATCTTAAACCAACCTTCTTGATAACCCAAAGAAATACCAAGTTCTCTTTAATATTATCCATTGGATATGTTAGATATTCGGCTCCTTTCCAGATCAGCCTATGCTATGTAGCATAAATACTGAATATTTTCATAAAAGTAAGGTTTCTGCAAATACTGTAGTGTACTTTTATAATTGCCTCATATAATTGAATACTGTGCATTTTTAGTCAATTTAACAATAAACCCAAATAGAAATTTAACCCACCTGGAAAGTCAGCTCTTTAACTCTTCTTTCATACTTGCGCACACCTTTAATGGCATCAGAGCCTCTCTTTTGTTCTGCATCAAGCTCATTTTCAAGTTCACGTACCTGCAATATCATTTGAATATCAGAGACAAATGTATATAGTGTACGTAGATCTTCATTCATTACCTGTCCATAAATATCTTAATTGCCCTAAATGATTGGTAAATAGATATAAGCAAAAATTATTTAGTGGTTGCAGACTCACTCTAGCCTCCAGTTTCTGAAGTTGCTTTTTGCCACCTTTTAATGCCAACTGCTCAGCCTCATCAAGGCGAAGTTGAAGGTCCTTCACTGACTGCTCAAGGTTCTTTTTCATTCTCTCAAGGTGAGCGCTGGTGTCCTGTTCCTTCTTCAGCTCTTCAGCCATCATGGCAGCCTTGTGAAATAGAAAAATATTATATAGCAAAGAAAATTAATATTTTTATTGCTATATATTTTGAAATTAAGTCTTACATCTGTAATGGCCTTCTTAGCTTTGTCCTCTGCATTCCTAGACTCTTGGATGGCCTCTTCTACTTCATTTTGCAGTTGAGAGACATCAGTTTCAAGCTTCTTCTTAGTGTTGATAAGGCTGGTATTCTGATAGACAAATAATGGCATGTTATAGTTCGACAATTATGGATAAATACAAATATCAAACAAAATCCATGAAAGCACAATTCTCAAGCTCACCTGGGAATGGAGCAGTTGAACACGCTCTGTGACATCAAGCAACTCTTGTTCAGCCACTTTGCGTGCACGATCTGTCTGTTCAAGTGCAGACCTCATCTCTTCAATTTCTGCAGTCATGAGATTGTTTCTTCTTTCAGACATGGCCAGTTGTTCCTTAAGATCTTCATTTCCTCGCAAAGCATCATCAAGATGCAGTTGGACATCCTAGTTAGGAAAAAGGAATGCCCTAATCAGGAATATTTTCTAAAATAAAATAAATAGTCTCTACGCATCTTGACATTATATACCTTGAGTAGTCCCTGTACATTTCTGAGTTGTTTCTGTGACTCTGCAGCCTGGCGGTTGGCATGGCTCAGTTGGATCTCCATTTCATTAAGATCTCCCTCCATCTTCTTCTTCAGTCTTAGTGCATCATTCCTGCTTCTGATCTCAGCGTCCAAAGTACTCTGCATTGATTCCAGGGCTCTCTGACTATTTCTCTTAATTTGATCAATCTCTTCATCTTTTTCCGCCACCTTTCTCTCAATTTCAGATTTGACTTGTGTCAGTTCAAGTTGTACCCGTAGAATCTTTGCCTCTTCATGTTCCAGGGATGCCTCAGCTTCTTCAAGGGCTGATTGCAGGTCAGACTTCTCCTGTTCAACCTGTTTCTTAGCCTTTTCCAACTCGTGAATGGTTTTTCCCGACTCTGATATCTGTTCTGTCAGGTCTGTAATCTCCACTAAAGGGATGGCAAGTTGAAAATGCTTAAAACAAAATTATTTCATACAATATGAAAATACTGAGGCATATCAGTCAGAAACTGCAAGTATAGGGTAAATATATTGTTAATACTATTTCACACCTAGATAGTTTTCAGAATGATATTAAAGAAATTTGTACTTACATTGGAGATTCTTGTTTTCTCTCTTCAGGGTCTCTAACTGGTCTAATGCCTCTTCATATGAGTTCTTCATCTTGAAAACCTCAGTGCTCAAAGCCCTTGACTCCTTAAGAGAAGCTTCTAGTTCAGCCTGGGTTTCCTCATATTTCTGTTTCCATTCAGCCAGAACCTTAACAGTTAAATAATAAAATAAATTGCTGTTCAAGTATGAGCTTTGTGCCATAGGCCAATAGTTGTCTTAAATATTTTATTTTTATAAAAACTTTCAAGACCTATAAGTCATTTTCACTTCTCAAGCATACAGGTAATATCACAGATATGTTTAAAACAAACCTTATCAAAGTTCTTCTGTTTCTTATCAAGTGCAGCACAGGCTGAGTTTGAACGCTCTACATCAACCATAAGATCCTCAACTTCATTTTGAAGTCTCTGTTTGGTCTTCTCTAGAGAGGCACACTTTGAGTTAACAGCCTCAATTTGCTCTTCAGCTTCTTGGAGACGCTGAGCAAGCTTCTTCCTGTTATACAAGTAGTCCATTGTTGAAGATTGTACTTAATTCATTCTTAATGATTTTATGTGTTTTACAGCTATTGTGTTATGGTATATTCTCTTAAATACAATACTTACTGTATTAACTAAAATAGTCACATTTGTATATTCATCAAATATACTATTGCATTTAAAACTGCATGTTTCATACAAAAACTGCCAAATTATTATTATTATCTCAAACTACTATCAACATTTTTCTTTAGGAGCTCAATAATATGAAAAGTACAGTAACTACAGCATTACTTTCTTTGATCCTTCAGTAAGCAATGTGTTAAATGTGACACCTACTTAGCATCTTCCAGTTCCTCTGTGCGCTGGATGGCATCTGTTTCATATTTTGTTCTCCACTGAGCAACTTCACCATTGGCCTTGGACAGTGCCCTCTGAAGTTCTGCTTTGGCTTCTTGCTCCTCTTCATATTGCTCTCTGAGTAGATCACAGTCATGACGGGCGGATTGCAGGCCATGAGCCAGGGCATTCTTGGCCTTCAAAAGTATCATACAGAAAATTATTAAAATGTCTTCAAAGTTAGCAAAAAGTGAATTGCTTAAGAAAATATTTTTACCTTTGTCTCTTCTTCAAGATGCCTCTTTAGCTCTTCAATTTGTTGGGTGAAAGCTTGCTTCCCTCTGGAGAGCTGAGAAATTAATGACTCTTTCTCCTCCAGCAGACGAGAGAATTCACCTTTGTGGAGAAATTGAAAGCAGCACAAACAGTAAATTTGGGTTCACAAATATGAAACAAACTAAAGAGTGATCTTCATAGTAGATAATTACCATTCTCTGTTTGAAGACGTGCTTTATGTGTATTTATGTCATTAATTACTCTCAAATGTTCTTCTTCTTTTGTTTTTATCTCACTATATTGGTCCTCTAGAGTCCTGCATATCTTTTCCAGGTTCGCCTATTAAATAAATAAAGTGGTTATTTCTTTTGTCCTGGTAACATCTTTCTTCCTTTAATTACTATTTAATAAAATAACAGAAAGTAATCTCGGTGTATTGTCAGCTTCAAAATACTATATTGCTGCAGATGTGTCTTCATACATCTAGTCTCAATACGCCATGCTACACGAGATGGCTGGCGCAAGTGAACCACCAAATACCGTGCAACTCTGCTAGCATCTGGCATCTTTTTTGCTGAAAATGCATTAGTCACAATGTGATTAGGACACACCGGGAGACTGTACTGATCAATTTGATATGTGACACTTGTATATTGAGTGTGACTGAGTCTGTATATGGAACACAACAGCCGATATATCGTGGGCCCGTCGGCCAGTGTGTACCAACAATATGTCTGTGAACGCCATCGTTCACAGACATTTTGGTGCATCGTTCTGTGTGTATGGGTGGTCAGCTGGCTGCCCGTACACTTCCTGCAGCCGAAAGTGGTGATTAACGGCTCAACTGGGCGGGCACATGTAATTTCCCACCCAGTTTGTGATGTCAGTCACGATGGATCGGGCAGTGTGTATGCAAAACACATTGCCTGGTTCGGCTATAGATATATCCGCAGTTCCATTGAGGTGCAGATATATCTACTAGTGTGTATCCACCTTCAGTCGCAAACAGATACAAGTGTCGCATATCAAATGAATCAACACAGTCTCCGGCATCTCTTAGCCACATTGTGTTGCGTGTAAGATGCATTTTAACAAAAAGGTGCCCAACACTAGCAGCAGAGTCTCACTGGACCTGATGCACTAAGAGGTGCACTCGATTGCAGCAATGATGTATGATGACATATCTGTAATTACTTGTGTTATATTTGCTGTCCTCCAACAGATGGCCTCAAAAGACCATAGTCCTGGTAGGAAGACATGTTAAATAAGGTAGCATTATTTATATTCTATTGTGATTCATACAGAAAAATCACAAAAAATTTCAAATGTACTTACTTTGGATTTAGAGACAGATTCCAAATTACTGGCAAGATCATCCACCTCCATCTTAAGTTCACTCTTTTCTTTTTCTAGCTTCTGTTTGACTCGTTGAAGGTTATCAATTTGTTCTCCAAACTCAGCCGTACTATCAGCGTGCTTCTTTCGCAGAGCAGCAGCTGTAGCTTCATGTTGTAAGGTGGCCTCTTCCAGGTCACGCCGCATTTTCTGGAAGTCTGTCTCACGCTTTTTGTTCATCTCAATCTGAGCCGATGTTGCTCCACCTGCTTCTTCCAGGCGCTCACTGATCTCTTCAAGCTCCCGGGAAAGATCGGAACGTTGCTTTTCTGCCTTAGCACGAGCTGCACGTTCTGCCTCGATTTCTTCCTCCAGTTCCTCAATGCGGGCCTTTAATGTTCAGATTGAAACACAAACAAATTTTAAAATACAAAACAGTACTTTAGCATATTACAAATGTAGTTTGTCATTTGCAAGACTGTAAATTGTACCTGGAGCTCCTTAATTTTCTTCTGTAACTGAGCAGCTAATGCCTGCTCATCTTCAATTTTACTCTGTAGCTGGTTTATTTCAAAATCCTTCCTGTTTAAATAAAAACAGAAGTTTGATAAGTAATAGTTCTTCAACGGCCATCCACAGTCAGTCAAGATAACTCACTTTTTAACTTTTTCATCCAACTGCTGCCTGTCATTTTCTAAATCCATTGTCGACTCCTGTGCCAACTTCAAATCACCCTCCAGTTTTCTTTTGGCTCTCTCCATGTCCATACGAAGTTTCTTCTCTTGCTCCAAAGAGCCCTCAAGCTGTAACAATATATGTATTTGGTGGGTGATTCTCATTCCTAAACTACAGTACAACTAAAGTTATTTTGTATTACATGTCCTCATTCCACTCACATCATCCACTTGCTGCTCCAGTTTAGTCTTTGCTTTGGTTAGGGTGTTGACTTTATCTTCTTCAGCTTGCAGATCATCCAAGGTTTGCTGATGGGATTCTTGTAAAGCTTTCTTCTCTTTGGTCAGTTTGGCAATGTTTTCATCTAGCACTGCCATCTCTTCCGTAAGATTTTTAACCTATATAATATGTGTATTAAACATTATTGAGTAGTATTTTCTTATGGCACACAAAGATACATTTGACAAATTTGTATCAGCACAAAGCTGATGGGGCCTGATAAAAACATAATAAAATTAGTACAGCTTACCTAACTGATATAATTAGTTTATTAAGGTTAACTGAATATGGCATATCAACAAATTATATCTTGTGTAGTGTATCAGTAGAATACCTTGTTTTCTGTGGCATGTTTTTCCTTTTCTACTTTGGCCAAAGTCAGCTCAAGATCATCAATGTCTTTTTTCAGCTCAGAACACTCGTCCTCCAGCTTCCTCTTCTTGGCTGTTAGCTCAGCATTTGACTCTTCTTCATCTTCAAGTCTCTCATTAATCTCCTTTATTTTAGCTTCCAGCTGAATCTTGGCTTTAATGAGACCTTCACATCTTTCCTCTGCATCTGACAGGTTCTCAGATTCCTGTGAAATACATTTAATATATAAGATAAATGGTCTTAATTCACCCATATTTATTTCTCATGTTTCCTAAACTATAGTATGTATATGAGGACTACACTTACAGATGTGACTTGGAGTTGCAGATCATTCTTCTCCTGCAAAACTGAGACCATCTTTTCTTCCAGCTGCTTTCTCTTTGCTTCTGACTTGGCCAGAGCCTCCTTTGTCTTTTCAAACTCTTCCTTCATGTTGGCCATCTCTTTTTCAGACTCAGCACTCTTCAGAAGAGGCTTGATCTTGAAGTACAGTTTCATCCATGGCCAATGTTTAACATTCATGAATGAACGAACATTGTATTGAATGCAGAAGACAGACTCCCTAAAATCAAAACATATATAGATTTGTCCCTTTTCCAACAAACTACCTTAATATGTCACAACCTTTTTAAAATGTAAAAGTACCTCCTCTGCATCATCTTCTGAAACTCAACTCTCATGAGATATCCTCTGCACATAGCCTGAGTACGAGTAATCAACTGTGCCAGCTTGTCATCTCGCATCTCTTCAAGGGTACCCAACAGACCAGCTTTGAAGAACACCTTAACAATAAAACAATGTCTTTACCTAATGGTAACAACTTCAATGGCTGGCGTAGGTAAAGTAAAACATAAAATGTGGTGTCCTAGTGATCTTTAAATTTTGTGTACCTTGGTATGTCCAAACTTGTACTGTGTATGGTCAACATCGATAGATCCAAGAAGCTTCTCAGAAGCCTTCTTGCTGTCAATAAACTGGCCTTCTGGGATGGCACTTGCATTTAGAATCTTGTATCTGAAAAGAATTCAAACACAAAGAGCAAATATGTTTTTAAGCCTAACATAATGCAAATAATTTGTTAATTCCCAATATAAATTGTAAAGAATTTTCATTTTATTTTTACATATTTCTAGTATACATACATACAATATACAAAGTTTATAAAAGGTTAGTGATCATGGTTATGTTTATCAGAGTAATTTAAAGTATATTATTTGAATAGAGCCCTAGATGAAGCAGTGAACTAAATAATTTGCAGCAATTCTGCTGAAAATTGGAATAGATAGGTATAGAAGTATGACATAATTATAATAACTAAAATGGACTATTTTGGAGACTTGGAGCAAGTAACCCATACCGTTGCTTGAAGTCACTATAAAGAATTCTGCTGGGAAATCCTTTCCTGCAAATCCTAATGCCTTCAAGTACACCATTACACCGGAGTTGGTGCATGACCAGGTGATGCTCCATAGTACCTAAGATACACATTTATTAATCACCATTTAAATGAGAACAATTTATTATGACTAGAACTCAAAACTGTTTAATTTGCTTACCTGGGGTCTTTGTTTCATTGGGGATAAGACAACGTACAAAGTGGGGGTGAGTGCTTCTTAAGTTGCTCATTAGCTTGTTCAGATTTTCCTGTACATATATAATTATAAGTATCAGTACATACCAGATAAGACAATAACATATGTATATTTTGGCATGAAAGACAACTATATTTACCCTAAAAAGAGCAGACACAGTCTGGAAGGAGGAACCCTTCTTCTTTCCACCCTTCTTGCCTCCGGCTTCTACCAAAGAAAAAAATAAATTTAGCATTTATTATATGGCAAGTTTAGCAATGGCGATTTATGTGTGGTTGCAGGGGTGTAGCCAGAACTTTGTGGGCCCCATAGCAAAGTTTAAAGGGGCCCTTGTCCCAAAGCTTCTAGAGAGACACCTCTATGCAGAAGTTTAGTTAATTGTATTAACCATGGTTGAGCCCTAGTTCACATTATGTCACATTGTAGGGATGCCAGTATACCTTATGCAACTCAGTATCCCCAATTCACATTATGACATACAGTGTCCGAAGTTCATATTATATCACATTACAGTTCCTGCAATTTATATTATGCCACACTATAGTGCATCCACTTCCTATTCCCACATAACCTTCAAGGCTTCTCTTTCTAATCACATCCTCTCTGTTCAGTACACATAACCTCACATTGTCTTCCAACATTGCTGGGTGATTATGTCATACAACCCATTAAGAACCTAGCAATCTGGTGGATTATTATGCAATAGGTAGCATCAATCCTTGTGTATCAATGCCTATTTCCCTATAGATTGTAAGCTTGCGAGAAGGGCCTTCCTACCACTATGTCTGTCTGTCTGTCTGTTTTTGCCCAGTTTTGTTCTATTACTGTTGTTCTAATTGTAAAGCGCAACAGAATATGCTGCGCTATATAAGAAACTGTTAATAAATAATAATAATAATAATAATAATATTGTGCCACATTACAGTGCCACAGTTCATATCATGTAACATTATAAAACTTTTCAGTTAATTTTATACCAGATTACAATGAGCAGATCCAGGGGCATAACTAGATATATTGTAGTATAACACCCAATGGGGAAAAGTGTATATAACACATGTAACTTTGACAGGGATGGCAGAACCCTCTCAGCTCTGGGCCCCATAGCACATACGCTCCCTGCAACTATAGTAGCTACGCACTTGTGTGGTTGTCATGACTAGAGCTTAGTGTACAATGAAGATTTTTTTTTATGGTACTCCAGGAGAAAAATGACTGAATATAATACCTGCATCTGTACCAGAGTACGAAGAATAGAGGAAAGACAAAAGCTTCACTGAAGACTTCTGGTAGAGCCCAATAACGGTTTCATTCAGTGGGTCCTTATTCTTTTCAAGCCAACCACTGATGTTGTAATCCACTGTCCCAGCATAGTGGACCAGAGAGAAGTGGGCCTCAGCTTTACCTTTACCAGGTTTAGGCTTCTGAAAGTTGTTGGACTTGCCAAGATGTTGGTCATACAGCTTGTTCTTGAATGAAGTGTCTGTTGCCTTGGGGAACATGCACTCCTCTTCAAGGATGGAGAAGATGCCCATTGGCTGATCACAGAAAAGCAGTTATCAATTCTTAATATTCTTAGTTATGGGGTGAATATTTTGTAATAATGTCCATAAATGCATCACCATATGTTTTCATTTATTTTACAATTGTGTATTTTGCCAGATTTATGTCATTGCATATACAGTATAGTCAGTTCCTAAGCATATAAAAAAATACATACTTGATGTAAATCTAGAATGTTAACTTTACTCATTCAACATAAGTCATTTTTGTAGTACAGTAGTTATAACTATTAATGTCAGGAAACAATGGGGGTAATTCAGACTGCATTGCTGCAGCGGCAGCGATCACAGTCTGCATAACTATGCGCAGTGCGCACGGGCACACTGCGCATGTGCAGCCAGTGAGATGTGAAAGCATCTCACTGGTGCAATCGCCTCTGCCTGATTGACAGGCTGAGGCGGTCGCGGGGAGGTGGGGCCGTCCCAACGACATTAGAACGCAGTTGGCGGGGCGTGGTCTGGACATTGGAGGCATGTCTGGACCGTCGGAGGGGCGGGCCGCAGCGGCTGCGTGACGTCACAAGCAGCCGCTGCAACCCGGAACGTGGCTGGTAGCTCCCTGCCAGCGCGCAGTAGTTGCGCAGGTAGGGAGCTATGTACCAGGTACAAAAGCATCACTGCCGTAAGATGCTTTTGTACCTGTGCGGGGGGAGTAGGGCCTGACATGCAGGGTGGTCTAGCCCTGTGCTGGGCATCCCCCCGCATGTCAGAGTAAATGATTGTAGATGTGTTACATTTAGCACATCTACGATCAACTCTGAATTACCCCCAATGGGCGGAATGCAATAACGCATCCCAATCCAATCCAAACTTTATTCTTATCAACAATTCACATATATGAACAGTCAATGAAAAATGTACTGTACATGTGCAATTAGCAGAATCCATAAAAAGCATAAGAACATCATCAACTACAAGCCTTGACAAGTGTAATTTGTAAGATTTAACATATTGTTGTCAGTAAAAAACTTCCTCTCAATCCTCTGGAACCGTCACTGCTCTTAATTGACTAGTTCGACATAATATTGATCTATAACGCTTATTTGAGGGCAATATAGATAACACTACATGGTTCAGGTGATACAAGTCTCCCATTATACTTTCACTTTATTAAAAAGCCTTTTTCATATACCTCCTGAATAATTCTGTAGGTAGGCATAAACCAATTACTTCTATGGGGGCAGTTACTCCAGTGTGGGCAGTGGGGGCTGCAGAACTTCCAGGGGAACAGCTAGCCCAATTCAGAGTGCAGGGGATTTTAAAGCCTGTCTGGAGTACACTTCTGTTGTATTATGTGTATATGGGACTCTACTGTCTGGCGTAATGTATGTAAGGGGACTACTGAGTGGTATAATGTGAATAACAGACACTACTGTACAGTGTAATGTGAATTGGTACTATTCTGTGGTCACACCCCTTCCCCACAAAGTCATGCCCCTTTATATTTGGTGTGCACTGACTCCAGGACAAATATTTTGTAATATTAATGTCTAAAAATGTAAGACTCCACCACCTCCACATTCTATTTAGAATTAACCGGCAATATATCTACTTGTTTGTTTTCCTAAAATCAACTCTAATTCTTTTCATTTTTTTTATAGCTCCATATTTCCAACAAAAAAACTTCAGATCTATATTCAGATTAATTGGGGCAGATGTATTAACCTGGAGAAGGCATAAGGAAGTGATAAACCAGTGATTTGTGCAAGGTGACAAACGCAACAGCCAATCAGCTTCAATATGCAAATTGACAGTCAAGAGCTGACTGGCTGGTGAATTATCACCTTGCATTTGTCACTTGTTTATCACTTCCTTATACCTTCTCCAGGTTAATACATCTGCCCCATTATTCTTTATTAGACCGATAATAGCAATATAATCTGCAAATTTAATTATGTGGACTGAATCAGAACTGGAAACATACCACATGGAAATACTGTATGCATGCCACTCATCGCATACATATCAATATTTATTATCACCATATGCATGGAGATTTCAGCAAAGGACAGCTCTCCTAATAAAAGCTGTCCTTTGCAAACACTGGACATCCGGGTTTAAGACCTGGGATTCCGTCTGTGCATGCGTCATATGATGCACGCACTGCAGGGGGTGCTGGGATGAATCTTATCGGATCCCTCTCAGAGGTAAATGTGAAATAAGCCCATAGGCTTCTATTGGGTAACACCATCTATAGATCTGTATTTCATTCTGGAGCTTGGTCCATAAATAATAAGTGGACAAACCTCAGAAAAATGCATTTTCAAAGGTTTGACTGCAAAATGCATGTTGGTGCATCCAGTCCGATGCCACAAAACCTTGCAAACTACACGTGTGGTTTGTTTTGCTCAACCACAAAAATTATCTTCTGTATCACATGCTGCAACTCATTTTGTAATAATATGATGCTATGCAAGATAAGAGATAATCCTATATACTGAAACAATCGTGGCACTGGCAAAACCAAACCTAACAGGAGGATCTAAACTCACATTGCTGCCATATGAAAAATGTGTTGAAACTGTAAGCAGATATTTAAAATATATAGGGGCCGATCCATGATGAGAAATACACCAGTTTGCAAAGAATATGTGCATACCCTGAAAAGTAAGTGCATGAATATGCGCACATGCAGATTTGTGTAACTGCCACCTACTGTATGTTTACTTGCACCTGGGTAGGTGCAATGGTTCGTGGCCTTCTAATGAAAACTGAGTACAGTAAGGGTGTACTAGTGCAAATGTGATGATGCAGACTAGGACAAAGATGCATACAGTATGTGCCAGAAAAATTTGTATTATTTGCAGATAGTCAGAGGTAGTTGCTATTAGCGAGTCATGACGATGATGGATGTCAGCAATAGAGAACCGCTTCTAATTGTATGTATGTATATATATACTCAGCTGATATTGCTCAGCTGTGCATTTTACAGAGTTTTATTTATTAGCCAGATTTTAGCATTTTTATTGATGACTAACATAGAATGCATCTGGTTAAACCACGGATGTAATTGGGCCATAAATGTATGTGATATATGCATTGCAGGTACAAACAGACACATATGCTACTACTATCGATCAGCACCCATATTAAGATAGTTACCGCTTTGCATATGTCCACATTTGTGTCTAATTTAATTAACGTACATTGGACCAAACTTTGCGTCAGTGCCATAATGTATACCTTCTCAATAAGCTCAATGCAGGCAGCCAGGTCCATGCCGAAGTCAATGAACTCCCAATCAATTCCTTCCTTCTTATACTCCTCTTGCTCAAGCACAAACATGTGATGGTTGAAGAACTGTTGCAGTTTCTCATTGGTGAAGTTGATACAAAGTTGTTCCAAGCTGTTATACTGTCACAAGAAGGCAATTTACTCAATCAATGTTACATAAATGTAGCATATGCACATCTCATAACTCAAATATATTTCACACTACAAGTTATGTTACTTACATCAAAGATCTCAAAGCCGGCAATATCCAAGACACCAATGAAGTGCTGTCTTGGCTGCTTAGTATCCAGCTGCTGGTTGATACGGATGACCATCCACAAGAACATTTTCTCATACACGGATTTGCCCAAGGCACCAACATTGTTATAAACCTTTGCAGAAGAGATAACAATGTCATCATCATGTTACAGCATAAATTACATTAGGTTTACATTAAAACAAAACATATTACTAAATTATAATTACCTGCTGGACAGTTTGACCTTTGGTCACATACTCATTTCCGACTTTGACTCTAGGGTAACACAAAGCCTTCAGAAGATCAGCTGAGTTGAGACCCATCAGATAGGCGATTTTGTCAGCCACTGTGAAACAAGTGAAAGGATTTATAAATAAAGCATCTATTACATCAATTAAATGAAAGTAGGTTAGTCATTATCTGCAATCCGGAGCCGGACCTCGGCATTTGTGTGACTATAGTCTACGAGGTTAACATTGTGCAGCAATCATTCCATCTAATGCTGCTTTACATAAATCACAAACCTTACATGATAATGTTTTTTTTCATAACATGTTAAAAATACATACAAAAGAGCACATTATGCTAATAAATAACACACAAATAATATTCAGTTATTTACAGCAACTCTATTGCGGTATATTTCCTAATTTGTGAAAGGTTTGAAAATACCAGTAGCCTTTTTTGTTATTTAGAATTATATTTTGACATAATTTTTTATAGACAAATGAAAAATTATTTTCTAGGCTGTGTTATGATCAGCATTAGTCTGCAAATGGATTCCTTAATTTCCTTTGTAGAACTCATTATGACCTTTGAGAGCATTGCCATTATCCCCATATGCATTAAAGTGTCCGGCAGTGGATATAGAAGATACCTGCTGCGGGCCTCCGGCACTGCAGTGCACATAGAATCCTATGGTGCTGAGAAGTGCTAGTATTTGTCAAGCTCCAGAAAGCAAAACTTTCCAGACCATGGTCGGGATGTAAACCCACTTGAGTTCAGCAGCCGTGTGGGATGCCGGCCGAACTCAGATGTTTTTTTTAAAGGGGCAATCACTTACAAGGCATGGTTTTGCGTTGTAAGTGATTGCCCTTTAAAAATAATTCAGAGTTCGGCCGGCATCCAGCATGGCCACCAAACTCAGATATCATAACATCTGGCCCCGTGTGCCCAGTAGGCAATGCTATCTATTGCATGTGCATTAGGACTCCTGGGTCATAAACCTGGCAGTCCTCTCTTCACAAGGGACAGCTCGTATCAGAAGAGTTGTTCTTTGTATAATTATTTATGCAATATTATTATGCAAATTATTTGTGCAATAAGGGCCAGGATGTATTGCGTAGAATATGCGATACATGATGCATCCCACCCTATAAAAGTATGAAAAACATTGCTGGAAACAGGAAATAATTATATAAGATGAGAAAATCTTTTCAGAAAATGTTCTTCCAATGCATCTCACTATGTGGGTTTATAATAAAGAGATAGAATAATACTGTAACTGGCTATAGCATGTTCAATCTCCTCAAATATGTGCAACAATGGGAACCTTAACAGTATGCCACAGGAACCCGTACTCACCTTCTGTGCCGTCAGGCTCAGCCTGCTCCTCTCTTTGCTTCTGCTTGAACCTCATGTTACCGTAGTGCATTACTGCACCTGTCATTTTGTAGATACCGACCTTCTCATCTGCATTGAAACCCAGGATGTCAATGGCACTCTGTAATCACAAACAGAGTAACATAGTACTATAGTTCCATAACCACCTTTAAAAATGTGTGTATGTGAAAATATGTATTATGGATTACTGAACATACATCTGTAGCCATCAGTTCCTCTTGGTCATCTATGCTGGCCACAGTAATCTCTCCTTGGCTCACAAAAGGAAAGTCGTATGGATTAGTTGTAATCAGAAGCATGTCTAGAGGAAAAATGAAATGGGAAAATTTGATATAGCAAACAGATTGTATTATAATTTACATTTGTAAGAGTTTATAAAGATTCCTACTGACAATGGTCTATTCCATAAAAACTTTCATGAGAGGGCTACTTTAGGCCTGGGACAAGCACAAGTAAACAGTGAATGCCCTTGTAATAACATGTGTGAACAAAGGAGATATCATATCCCAGTAGGTGCTGTTCGTCTAATGTGGGCATGATTTTACACACAAATGAAATATATGACAATGTTTTATTCTATATAAAAGTGCTATAATGAAGAAATCATGCTGCCCCACTTATTTAATGCACATTTATTATAGTGACCTTTATACAATATAGTGAATGACATTCAACATGGAGATTGTTCTCTCAAACACTATGCATAGTACATACTAGTGACTGCTATACAATACAGACCTCCAATTCTCTAATGACAGTAGGGCAACCCAGGGGTGTTTTAGCAGAGGAGTGGGCCCGTGTACAGACTCCGAGTGTGCCCACTCCACTGTGCACTAGGCTCCAGAGTCTACTGCGAATGCTTAGGTCTCCAGAAACATGGTGCCCGTCATGTCCCAGGGACTAATTTCACTACTGTGCAGGCACGGCTGCCAGGTAAGTGGTGTGGGCCCCCCTGGACCCAGGGGCCCATGTGCAGCACACACATTGCACTCATTATAGAAATGCCAATAGTGCAACCCCTAAAATAACTATTTAGTTTACTATGTAGACCATAGACCTTTGGTGGAATTACAATGCAGAACCATATGGTTACTTGTCCCTCCTGCAGAGCAATGCTGTCTGAACAGGTATCCTTGTGTATCAATGCCTATTTCCCTAAAGATTTTAAGCTTGTAAGCAGGGCCCCTTACCTCTATGTTTGTATGTTATTATTACCCAGTCTTCTTTTATTACTGTTTGTTCCCGATTGTAAAGTGCAATGGATTACAGTAGTGCTATATAAGTAACTGTTAATAAACTGTTAATGATAGATTACTTATTTATATCAGTGGGTAGTTCAGACCATTCAAAACCAGAGTACTAAGAGCTCTCAGCTAGGTGTTATGCGAACCATCAAATTGTCTGCAGGGGGGATCATAGACATTTTTATGGTACAGCAATGTCCCAGTGCCACAATTGCCAGCCTACCCATGGATATTCTAATTCCTTATTTTTATAGTACCAACAAATTCCACCTTACTGTATAATCAGATAGATGTATCCCTATCCTGGTGTGGCTTTCAATCTAATTTCCCTGCCATATGAAAACACTCAAAACAGTACTAATTTAGTCAGAAGCCACCTAACCTACCAGTATGTACAGTATTTGGACAGTGTCAGTAAATTCACAAAGAAATGGGTAAAACATACAATACTGTGTCTATGAAGAATTGATCCTGGGTTATAACAGAACCCAAAACCCAAGCGCTGTGTAGCAGAAATGCTAACCAAAGTGTGATTATGCACATTATGGGTATAACAGTTACAGCTTTTTAATTCTTCAAAGGGTTGAAGCATTTTATTTTTTATGGGGGGGTGGGGGGGAATCTTTGAATGATGAGTTACCAATAAGCTCTGGCCTCTTGTTGGACATAATCTGATAGAAGATGTGGTAGCTCCTTTCTGCTGACAGCTGGAATGTTACTCTGGATTTTTCCAGAAGATCTAAAACAATCAAGAAAAGGGCTCATGATTGGAATTCAGAGCTTCTTGTTATGGTTCAACATTTAGCTTAATCACTCTTAACTTACATGTTTCAATATCAGCAGAGGAAAGTTTTCCTGTTGTGCCAAAATGGATTCTGATGAATTTCCCCTAAAAGTCATATAAGATGTGTTAATGTTGGATTCCTGGTTTAGGTGATGACAACATGCTCCCAATATTGATGTGCTCTGTACAACTGCCCCCACCCCCAAGAGAAGGCCACAATAAATCAGTAATAAGAACTGTGGTAAAAAAAAAACTGGTAGATTCATATACTGTAGGTAACACTGTATCAATGTTGCTAACATGTTCTGCAATACTCAATTGTCTGTGGCAATCCACAGATTTAGCCCAACTTACAAAACGTGAAGAATTGTCATTCCTGACAGTCTTGGCGTTGCCAAAGGCCTCCAGCAAAGGGTTGGCTTGGATAATTTGATCCTCTAAAGTGCCCTAATGGGGTGAAAATACAACTCATGAGTTATGACAGTTTTGCAATTATTTACATATCCTTCTTTTCCATTTTATACTTCATTTTATTTTAATGTACAAATGTTGTCTCTTTTAATATAAACTACACTTATCCTAGTATCAACGTACATTTGTGTTCAAGTTCAGCTATGTAAATTGCCACATCGATAGCAAAAGGTTTAGGCATACCCTTGTTGAAAAGACCTAATTAATTAAGGTACCTTTATATTTAATTCAAGTATTCAAGCATAACGTTCCACAACAGCAAATATTTTATAAAATATGTGATGGTTAAATAAGACATATACCGCACACACTTATATGGTGAATCAACATTAGGTCAAAAGTTTGAAAAAAATGTTGATTTTAGTCCACTGGCAGCCTGATGACACTGGCATTCTATGCAACTGAGAATGGTAAAAGAGATTCAGCAGGACATCATCTGTTGTCTAGGGGCAAGCTTTTTGGAAACTGTCACAGCATTATCAAGGATCTTGACAACATAGCAGCAGGTTAAGAAAAATCCACACAGACAGGAGGATCTTCTGCTCAGATCTTAGCATCAGAAGACCCACCAGATCTGAGAATTTGGTGAGAGTGGGTAAATTATACTTTATTGTTGTATTAATATTAACTAACTCTATCCCAAACAAAAAGTATACTTTAAATTATGTTAGTATTGTTCACATGACTGTATCAATTGGCTTAATCAGGGTGCATTAAATAGTTTTAACATTCACCTGAATCTTTCCAGGAGTTGCCTCTTTCTTCTTATCACCAATAGCTGCGATTGTAGCAAAGTACTGGATGACACGTTTCGTGTTCACAGTCTTCCCAGCACCCGACTCTCCCCTGGGGAACATTGAATGCATTAGTCTTGTATTCCAGAGTTCATTTTGAAGAATTTCTTTGTTCCTGTACACTCTGACCTATTCATGTAACTGGATTTTATTTGCTTCCTGCTAGGCTTGCATTTTAATTTAGCCTGTAGGCATACAGTACAACCATTGGCTCCCTAAGCTGTGCCCTATCCAGTAATCACATTTCATATTCAGATCATACTATATATTCCGCAGTTTTGGTATAGACCTTGACATAATCCTGCTACCCTACACAAATTATCTCATCAATACCCCACCAACAGCCTTTTTAGTCTCTCCATGGAGTCTGTACTTCATGCAAAGCTAAACCTTCTTGTGTTCATTGTTTCTGTATTATATACTGTATTATGTTCCTCCTATCTGTTAAGCATCTTGCGTCCAATTGGAGAAAGAGCGCTATATAATTAAAATTATTATTATTATATAAATATGGGCATAATAGCAATCTGAATATGGATTGAGAAGGGGCTATTTAATTTGCTACCTGAATATGTGAGCCAGATGAAAGGATCAGTCTCCACTTTGTCCACATATATACAGGTAGCCAGATTGGACAAGATCAATCCACTAGTGAAGCACTTGAATAATTTCACCATAACTGGGGTCTATTTGTATGGTCTCGAGATATCCGCACCCACACACCAATATGTGTTATCAACATATCTAACAATAACTATTGCCTCCAAGGTGGATATTACAGCATATGACACTTCTTAAACTCCTAAAATATTTATAAGCTTTTGTCAAAATGGTTATTTTACTCACGTGATCAATATAGACTGGTTATCCCGATCTAAAATAAATTATAAAAAATAGTATATTTCATATTAGACAATAGACTACAACAATGAAGTTCTCAGCCCAATGCTCACCATAGTAAATATTTACTAGTAGAATAAAACAATAAGGAGACACCACATAGACTTTTATTACAATTAGGCCTATGTCACTTTAGGATAACAATAGCTTCAATTATGCTCCATTACTTTTTTGTATCTTGTCAATCATTGTCGCCAAGTGTTCTGACGCTAATTGTGCATGGAATAATACATATATCCTGATTTCCTTAAGTTATCAACATTTGGAAAATTTACCGGTTAACATGAACTGATAGGCGTTATCAGAGATAGAGAAGATGTGTGGTGGGGCCTCCTGACGCTTCTTCCCTCTGTACCCATTAACCACCTCAGGATTGTACACAGGCAGCCACTTATAGGGGTTGACTGTGGCACAAAAGAGGCCAGAGTAGGTCTGTGAGATACAAATCATGCATAATTTAGAGAGCTATGCACCATTTTGATCCAATAATACAAACATAAGGCAAGAAGAAAGGTATCATAATAACAGTAGAGGAAGTATTGCTGTTACAATTGGAAAGTAGTGATTTCATCATCTAAAGACAATAAATAATAATTTCATTATTCATTAGGAATTCTGCATTAAACTGAAATATTTAGGGTATTAGAAACATTTCAATTTATAAAAGCATGCAAGCATGTGTGAACTAACATAGTTGCAATGAAGATGATTAAAGGTTACATACTGTAACAACTTTAAGGTAACTTGTAAAATTAGGAAGAGTGTGATAGACCTGATATATATATATATATACAGTACTAGTTGTTCTACCCGTTCTTCGCATGGGAGTTTCTGATTTTCACAGCCATACATCTGAGTGTTAATAATCTGGTAAATCTATGGAGATGTGAATTGAGTCATCTTAATGTAAGTAAATATTAATCCATGGTTCTTGGCATTACCTGAGGAGCACCAGTAGCAGATATGGTAAAAAGTTACAGGAGCATTTTTGTAGTTTATTACATTCTACACACTGGAGGTGAAATCCAAATTTTGATCTAATTGTCCGTCTGGGCGTTATTGTTCACGCAACGCAAGCCATGCATCAGTAATGATGTCATTATGTCAACCCCCTTCTCATCCCCTTAGGGGAGGTTTATTAAAATTCTAATTACGTAGTTTTCCAATTTTCCACCTGAAGAATACCTATGTTACATCTCAGCTTCCCAACATATTGGGAAGTAAGAGAATTAGTGATGAGTCAGTGAGTAAGTGAGTGAGCGAGGGCTTTCGCATATATATATATATATATAGGGAGAGAGAGAGAGAGAGAGAGAGGGAGACATTGAAATCTGCAATTACTGTTAGTTTTGCACACTTCCTCACATCAGTTTGGCACACTTCCCACCATTTGCCTCCTTGATGAGTCCCCCTTATAAGATTACAGTAATTGGAGTTTAGACACAAACTGCATAGTACTCCTTCAACACTGATTTTTTTTTCTCCTAATTAACATTTAAAGTGCATATGAACTTACGTAGATCATCCAGGCTGCATAACGCTCTTTGAGGTTATACAGGACACCTGGTTCGTTCAAGTGGGTCATCATCGCCATGTCTTCAATTTTATCGTACTTGGGTGGGTTCATGGGGAAAACTTCATCTTCCTTCACTGTTACAGTCTGGAAATAACAGAGATGTATGATAAGATGTCAATGCTCAGTAAATACTGCATGATCCTTCCAAGAAAGCCATTCACTCCAAACGTAAACTTACGGTGTTGTCTTCCTTCTTTACCGTTACTTTGCCCCCCTCTCTAGCTGTGATAATTCCTTTCACATACATCTCCTTTGGGTCAATCACAAAATAAGATGTTTTAGCATCAAAGGGGCGATTTTGTGCCTCAATCCTCTCTTTCTCTGATTTTCGGAGGAATTGGGCTGCCTCCCCAAAAATGGCCATCTCAGCGTCACTACTCATGATTGCTGATTTCCTGTGAACAAAGAAAAATGGCTGTTAGTAAGTGACATTAAGGGACACCTATCTTCAGTGGAACTATCTGTCAATGCTCCTGAAACTAACCCTGTCAATCTAATCTAATGAGAATTATTAGGATGGCCCCGAACAAAGTCCCATATTGATATTTTGAATCGATATGGAATCGGTATATGCAAAACTATGGATAAATGTTTTTATCTTGAGTGTAATATCGATATTTTTGAATTCACTATTCTATACTTCACATGCCCATTAGCAGTCAAAACCAGGCCTGAGGCTGGGAGCTTCTGCTCTGAGATTCTCAGAATACACTAAGAAGCTCTGTCTGCAGTTATTAGTTTGATATTTCTAAATATGCTAACACAAAATGAAAGGGAAACTACAAGAAAATGTTTCAAGTATAAAAACATTTGCAAAATATAAAAGACAGAGACCCCCTTTAATGACTTGCGATGAACATTGCTGTCTTAAGCTGGGTACACACTAGATGACATGCAAACGATACAATGTCACTCACGATTACCCTTGAACTCCCTGGAATTCCCAGACAAATGATATTGGGAGTCATTCCGAGATGATCGTAGCTGTGCTAAATTTAGCACAGCTACGATCATTCACACTGACATACGGGGGGACGCCCAGCACAGGGCTATCCTGCCCCGCATGTCAGTGCCGCCCCCCCCCCCCATCCCCCAGAAGTTCAAAGGCATCGCATAGCGGCAATGCTTTTGCACTTCAAGAGTAGCTACCGATCAGCACAGCTTTAGCGTGCTGGCCGGGAGCTACTCATCACTACCCGGCCTGCAGCGGCTGCATGTGACGTCACGCAGCCGCTGCGGCCCTCCCCCCATTCGTCCAGCCATGCCACGAAACAGCAGCCAAATGCCACCATTCCACTTCCCCCACGCCTCTGCCTGTCAATCAGGCAGAGACTGTCTGGCATGCGCAGTTCTGACCCGATCGCACCGCTGCGATAAACTGCAGCATGCGATCAGGTCAGAATGACCCCCATTGTGCGTATACACTGAGCAATTTTACAAACGACCAAACGATATACGCGAATTGTTCGCCAGTACCAAATTGTTGGTTTTCAGCCTAATTTAACATATCATTCGTGATAGCGTACAGACTGTACGATTTGCTCCGAGTCGTTAGCGACATTGAGCTGCATGTCCAGAAGATAGAGGATGTCGATATTGACCTGCGGGAGCACACATCGCTAGCAATATAGTGCGTACATTCTAAGCGATTTGTTGTAATGAATTGTCGTTATTGCCAAATTTATTTCAAATGTTGTCCCTAGTGTGTACCCAGCTTTATGTCTTATTATTATACAGTACAATTTCATAATAAAATGATTTTACTCTAGTCTAGTCACTCACCTCTTGTTCTCCTTCAAGGTGTAAAAATGAAGGCAGGGGAAAAGCCAAGAAAAAGAAGCTGAAAAGAAACAATATACATGAGTACAGATTCCCACTTTAATTTTCCAGGGGGACTAAATATTTAATCACATAGATCGTCTTACAATAAATGAATATAATTACTTTATGACAGTAGAGTTTAGCAAAAATATCCAGACTAGGATCTTAAAATTCAGAAAGAACTTTTTTATCCTGTTGGGGGCTTATTTTAGGTGCAGAGGCCCTGCAGCCGGATCTTTATTCTATGCTATTACTATATTGATAATTAAATAATTTAATAGTAAAAGTGATCACTGCATGAATGCAGAGAAGAAAGTAGAAAGAAAATGAAAGACAAAAGGGGCTTATTTAATGTATTGTGTACTTGTATTTTAACCAAAAGCAACAAATCAGATTAGAGGTTTTTTTCCTATTATCAGGCCTGCAGCAGATGATAACATATCTCTGGTGGTAGCCATCGCTGGCGCTCTCCTGCTACAGCTTCCCCATGCAAAGTACTGTAAGGAGAAGCTACTTTTTGCATATTTAAGGATAGCCAGCTGTCCTCCTACACTATTGCCATTTATCATACAGAGGAAAAATGCTTTATTGTTAAGATAAAACCTTTTTTTTTTTATGCAAATTTTTTAAAAATAATTGTTTTATTCTACATTTTTAAATTAATTTTACATGTATTTATATTTGAATAGAACTGCAACTGAATGACCAAGACATGTGTATGTGTGTGACATGATAATGGTGAGACACGCATGCGTAATAGGGACCCCAACTGGCAGTCAATGCATTAAATCTCTGCTTATCACTGTCTGACAGAATTGCTGGGCTTTGCTCAGCTGCCACAGACAATTTTTTTGTAGTTAAATTGGCCTGAAAATCCTTTAATCCTTCAAATTCTTTCTTTTTTTTTTTGTGTGAAAATGCTCAAGAAAGATTTAGAATTATTTTATGTTTTAAAGTCCCAAGATTACAACAACAAAAGTCATACACACACTTACAGGTAGTAGACTTGGAGCACAACAGTAAATAGCTTCATACAGACATAGAAGCAAGCACTGTGGGTTCTTGAGCACCCCCCAATATTTGTGCTGTCCAAGCCATCATTTTGCAGTTGTAGGGGTAAATTTATTAACGCTTCTAAAACAGAGAATTGGTGATGGTGCCCACAGCAACCAATCAGATGCTGTCTATCATTTCTCTATTGCTTTTTAGAAAATGATAGACAGCATCAGGTTGGTTGCTATGAGCAACAGCACTAATTCTCTGTTTTAGAAGCTTTAGTAAATTTACCCCATATATTGGACGTAGAGAAAACACCTCCATTAATTTTAAAAAGTTGACACCCTTGAATACAGATGTATTCATAGTAGTAGCCAGATTTTTACTCATTAGTCTAAGAAATATCTTTTTGATTGCTTGCGTTGAGCAAAACAAGGAATTATTGCATTATGAGACATACCATATTTTACCCATCTGCACCATCTTTGGCATCAACCCCAAATAACCAGTAATTATTAAACACAGTTCCAGGTTTTCTATTATCTAATTCTGATGTAATTGAAAAAAACATAAAATTCCCAAAAACGAGTATATAATAATTCCAGGACTAATTGCACTGTTATAAAATTGGTCTCCAGCAGCATTTCTATAATCCAGGTGTACATCCTTAAAGAGCTGGTTGTTTCAGTGACAGTCTGGGACCTGGGACACATGCTTACCTCCAGATGCAGAGCCAATGAAGGATAAGTGTTGCATTCAACCCAAGTACTTTTATATATACACAATTGCTAGCCCAGCAAATTCAGTATCTATTTTTGGAAAATCAAACTTGACCACAGCTGTAAAATGTGTCGAGGCTGTGATTTCCCGTCTGTTTAGGCCGGGTAGGATATAATTGGCTGTCAGTTTACACACAGCCATATGGACAAATCATTAATGGCAGGGATTTGATGTTAGTCTGTGTTACAGCATCCTAGATTGTAGACAGCCCCTGAAACAGGAGAAGGCAATGAAAGCAGTGCTGAGGACAGTAGAGGACCCCTCCAGTGGGAGACTTCACACACCGGCTACAATGGTAATTTCCCAGCAACAACTGCAAATATTGCTTATATTACTAAAACTACTTTACACTTTAACTCAAGAGATTTAGTAAGTGATAAAAAGATTACAGTTTAATTAGAACAAAATAACTTCATAACAGTAGGTCTGAGACAGGTCAATAGATATCACATAGAATGACTGATGTTATGGGATAGATATCAGCTACTTATATGTAGTTCAATACAAGATAAACAGCTAATTATGATATCAATTGGTAAATAGATATATGTGACAGAAACATATAGCTATGATATAGTGTGTGTGTGTGTGTGTGTGTGTGTGTGTGTGTGTGTGTGTGTGTGTGTGTGTGTGTGTGTTTTTATTTCATTTTATTTATTTTTTTACTGTATGAGATAAATGGACTGATATGATTGGATTAGATAGATAGCTATTGCATAGTGTGTTTGCTAGGTTGATATAATATAAACATGTAGATATATAGATATAACATAAATAAATAAATGTAAGATGATAAATAGACAGCTAGAAAGATAGATAGATAGATAGATAGATAGATAGATAGATAGATAGATAGATAGATAGACAGAGACATGAGATTGATTGATTGATTGATTGATTGATTGATTGATTGATTGATTGATTGATTGATTGATTGATTGATATCGATAGATGTGATGCATAAAATATAGATTTTTAATTTCCTAAATCTGTAGATAGATAGATAGATAGATAGATAGATAGATAGATAGATAGATAGATAGATAGATAGATAGATAGATATAGATTGATAGATGTGTAGCAAACGTCTGGTTGACATTATGTGTTTCTTACAATTGTAAAAGAACAGCTAAACCATAAGTAAAAGCTGCTTTGTATAATAACAGTTAACTAATAATAACAGTTACTAATATTTATTTAACCTGTTTTAAAACATATTCTGAATAAATATATTAAAGAATGGGGTATTCAATTAGCTGGGAACCAAGTAGCAGGGATTACCCCCCGCATGAGTCCCTACAGTTGGACTGAATCTCGCAGTTCCAGCCGCCCTGTGGGGA
The DNA here is from genome assembly GCF_028390025.1 of Pseudophryne corroboree. Taxonomy (NCBI): domain Eukaryota; kingdom Metazoa; phylum Chordata; class Amphibia; order Anura; family Myobatrachidae; genus Pseudophryne; species Pseudophryne corroboree. The sequence goes on from NC_086446.1 coordinate 473,164,751, forward strand.
TTTTTGCCAGTAATTAGTCATGGGGTAAACTCCACGGCTAATTTAATTCCTCTGGGTATTGCTCATGGAGGGATTTTATGGCTATGTACATTAAACTTTTTGTCAGTAAATGTTGATGAAGAACCCTGCAGAGTCTCTCATTAATACCCAGAGTTATCAAGCCCTGGAGCGTGATAAATAGCGTGGTGATAAAGTACCAACCAATTAGCTACTAACTGTCATTTTTCAAACCCAGGGGCAGATTTATTGAGCCTGGTGAAGTGATAAAGTGGAAGGTGATAAAGCACCAGCCAATCAGCTCCTAACTGTCATTTTTCAAACCCAGCATGTAACATGGAAGTTAGGAGCTGATTGGCTGGTACTTTATCACCGTGCAATTTATCACTTCAGCAGGCCTAATAAATCTGCCGCTCAGCCTGTAACATGGCATTTAGGAGCTGATTGGCTGGTACTTTATCACCGGGCTATTTATCACTCTCCAGGTCTTGATAAATGGTCCCCTAAGTCTCTGATAGGCATAGACTATTACAATAGCAATACCAGTAGATTGAACCTATATTTTAGCTGACAAAACCAGAATAAATAATACAAAAAACCCCTGAAAAAACGAAATCTTGGTCGATGCAGGGAAATAGAAATTTAGGATATTAATACCTGCTGCCTTATCTTATCCATTTTCACTTTCTTTCCTTACTTTTACTCTCTCTTACCAGTGCTCTCTTTCAATATATTTTTCTCCTCTCTCTTTCTCCCTTCTTCTTCCTCCCTCCCTCTCCATGTTCCCTCTGCCTCATTTCTTTTCTTTCCTATCTAGCCCTGCTTTTCATCTCTCTACCTTTTTCAATACCCCCCTAGCTCTCTCTCTCTCTCTCTCTCTCTCTCTCTCTCTCTCTCTCTCTCTCTCTTCTTTCTATGGCCTCTTACTCCTTCTTCCCTCTATCTTGGATGATCTCATCTCTGGAAGATGGGCCAGAAGTTTCCCCAATGTGCAGAAGTGCAGTTTGCTTTGCTGTTCATACATGTATTTTGTGTGCTTCTCTCCCAGTATGTGCACACTGCTGCTTGAGAACTGGGATAACAATCAGCTGAATGTTTGTGGCATAAGGTAGGACATGAGGTGACACCAGAATTGTATGTCCTTTTTATATGGTCAGTTGCTTCTTTTGTAATTAGTTTTAAAGAGATATCTGTGCATTGTACATGTCTGCCGAACTATGGGGTACTTTTTACCATTCCTCCTCTTCATGTCCTAAATTTAGGAGATCCTATAACCTACACTCTAGAGAGGTTTTTAATCAATGGTAAATGGCTCAGTCATATTGACCAACTTCACACATCAATATAAAAATTCTGACACTTATCGTAAGAATGACTTCTGTTATTTGCACAGTGTATTCCCGCAAACTGGTGTCATACCAGTACTCACTTTCAGTGTGGAAAATGCTCATAGTTACAGGGCACATAATACATTTGAATTTCTCCTATTTTCCCTAGCTTTGATCTGCCCCATCAGCTACAGATAGGTGTATGTGTATGTGGGGGGGGGGGGGGGGGGGGGGGATTAATTATGTTTGTTAGCAAGCCAAAAAAGCACAATACTGGGAAAAACCATGTAGCACTGCAGGTGGGTCAGATGTAGCATGTACAGAGAAATTTTGATTTGGGTGGGTTATATTGTTTCTGTGCAGGGTAAATACTGTCTGCTTTTGCATGTAGCCCCCAAATGTTAGACAGCTTTAACACTGCAATTTAGATTTCAGTTTGAACACACCCCACCCAAATCTATCTATCTCTGCACTTTACATCTGGCCCACCTGCAGTGCACATGGTTTTGCACATTAGTGTGCTTTTTTGATTTGCTGTCAAACCTGACTAAGGCCCAGGGTTTGACTGTCTGCAAACAGCAGTGTTAAGGACATTACACATTTTCCACAGGTTATTTTATCATCTTAGCACTGGTATATACTGTATATTATGACACTGTACATCCTAAGGATATCAATATGTTTGAAAATTTCAATTAGGAAATTCTTAAAATGTAAAATAATGAGTTAGTACTCATAAAACTTTGCACAAGTATACAGCTCCAGTGGTGCACCCAGGGGGGGTTTCTGAGTACCCAGAACACCCCCCCCCCCCCCCCTTGATGGACCAAATCAATTTTATTGCTAAATTGTGGCATACTAGTGTAGCTCCACCCACTCACTGCATTAGGCTCCACCCACTTGTGGCATTTTGCCGCGATTCGCGGACCCGCCGGATAGAGCTACACACACTGACCTCTCTCAGCCAGTTGCAGGTAGACCAGAGCTAATGGTCACAACAAGTCTTGAGGCTGCCTACGCTGAATGTTACTACCACACAGACTGATCCCTTCCTAGCTGACCTCGGTAAGGAACCTCTCCCTACAATAAACCATTGCTTCCTATTCATAAGGGCTTTACAAACCGTATACAGTACCAACATTTTTGTACATGTGCACTGATTTTTTAGCTTAATGCATTATATATATATATATATATATATATATATATATATTTATACACATTTTTCAAGCCAAATTGACATGTCTAATAGCACCAGGAAAAGCTAATGGGAACATAACTAATTGAATACATTATTTAAATATAAAGAGTAAATAATAATATAAAAATTATCTATATGTAAAACTACTGTAGGCTACTTCAGAGCCGGCCATAGGCATAGGCAAACTAGGCAATTGCCTAGGGCATTTTATATGCCATGGGGCATCATCAGCTTCTGCTGATTAAAATGATATGCGGCATGCCTATATTCTGTATGTAGCATTTCATATGCAGATACATCCACAGTCTCACACAGTATATTGGCATGCTGCATATCAGTTTAATCAGCAGAAGCTGCTTGTGCATCCTAGCCACATAGCAATGCAAATAAGATGCATTTCATTAAAAAAAAGGTGCCTGTTGTTAGCATTGATACAAGATTTGTGAGGACACATCTGTATCCAAGCAGATGCAGAGGTCACAGTGTTAGTGGAGGTGTGAGTGCTGTGTGCATGTGAGGGGGTTGGTTGTGCAGTAGTGTTCAGAATATGTGTAAGGAGCATTATGTGTGTCATGTAAAAATGCATTAATAATGTGCAACATATGTGTAATGGGGCACTATGTGTGTCATTATGTGTATAAGGGCATTAATAATGTGCGGCATATGTGTAACAGGGTACTACTGTATGTGTGTCATTATGTGTATAAGGGCATTAATAAAGGTTGTCATAATGTGTAAGGTGCATTATGTTTAAAAGGACATTAATGTGTCTCATATGTGTAAGGGGCATTACTGTGTGGAATTGTGTATAAATGCATTACTAATGTGTGGCATTATGTGTATAAGGGGCTCTACTATGTGGCGCTGCATATAGAAAGGGCACTACTGTGTCGTCTAATGTGAATAAAGAGCAATAAGGTATGGTGTAATGTGAATAAGGAGCAATTCAGTGTGATGTAATGTGAATAAGGGTCTCTACTGTGAGGAGTAACGTTTATAAGGTAAAGGGATACTACTGTGGGATGTAATATGAATTATGGACACTATCGCAAGATAAAATGTGAATAAAGTTGCAGTACTGTGTGGCGTAATTGGAATTGGGGTTACTATTGTGTGGCCATGCCCCTTCCCAGCAAGAAGATGCCCCTTTTTGGGCTGTGCGTCAAATGTGCGAACTGTTCCTATTTAAAATATAGGGGGTACAAGGACTGCTATGGGTGAGGGGTGATGGTGCTGGGAAAGAGGTGCAAGGTCAGAGGCAGAACCAGCTGTGGTGCTAGGGGGCACCAGCCAAAATCTTGCCTAGGGCATCATATTGGTTAGGGCCGGATCTGGGCTACTTGATTGAGGGGGTAATTCAGACCTGATCGCTCGCAAGTGTTTTTTTTGCTGTCCTGTGTTCAGATACTTTTCCGCCCATAGTGGAGTGTATTTTCGCTGTGCAAGTGTGTGTTCACATGTGTAGCAGAGCTGTACAAATAGATTTTGTGCAGTCTCTGCGTAGCCCAGAACTTACTCAGCCGCTGATATCACTTCAGCCTGTCCGGGACCGGAATTGACGTCAGACACCCGCCCTGCAAATGCTCAGACACGCCTGCGTTTTCCCTGACACTCCCAGAAAATGGTCAATTACCACCCACAAACGCCCACTTCCTGTCAATCTCCTTGCGATCGCCCGTGCAATCGCTTTTTTTGCACCGTCCTGTCGCTATGCACCAATGCCCGGTGCAGTCATCCGACAAGCCTGCGCATTGCGGTGCATATGCATGCGCAGTTCAGACCTGATTGCAGGCTGTGAGAAAACGCAGCAGGCGATCATGTCTGAATTACTCCCTGAGATGTAAATATATTAATAGCACCTGAAGTCTAAAATCATAGTGAAATGAGGTGTAGATAGAAGTTCGGTATTTATTACTGACAGCGGCTTCCTCCATCCTCCAGAGTCCCCTTGCGGGATTGCTGCACTCGCCACTCTGTGGGCATCCACAAGTGGAATAGCCCTGTTGCGCCGGGATTCCGGCTAGCGGCATTGTTGGTTGTTAGGATTCCGGAATCCGGTATCCTGATCGCCGGGATCTCAACAGCCGGCAAATTAAACGTATCCCATTGAAAGTGGGGAAATTTGTCTGATGAAAACCCCCCTTTACAAATCCTGCGTTTGCCCCTGAGCTCAATTCCTAGAATACTATGGGGAGTAAATTTTTCCAGCCTGCTTGTACTCCCCATTATATTGAGTACCATGGAATAAATAAAATAAATAGCATTTAAGAAACTTACTCCCATTATCTTAAATGGCAATAATTATTATTATTTTTTTATCTACCTGGTTTATCGAATTGTATGGATCTCAGGTTTCTAAATAACATATCCAACTCTATGTTGGTAATTCTAATTGTATGTATGTACATTTTAACTTAAGGCTTGCGAACAGGGCCTTCCTACCTCTGTCTGTCTGTTTTTACCCAGTTTTGTTCTATTACTGTTGTTCTAATTGTAAAGCGCAACGGAATATGCTGCGCTATATAAGAAACTTAATTAATAAATAAATATATTTTTTCTTTCTTCACAGATTGACCTTCTACAATTTGCAATGCAACAGCTAAAATGTTTTGCACCTCGGTACGTCTGCTTTCTTGCTAGTGTTAATGATGATACATTCATTTGTGACACTGCATATGCAGTCAGGGGCGCCAGAATGTTTTGAGGTTGGTGGGGGCACAGAAAAGCATACATATTGGTGTTCTTCCCAATCCCCATCCCCTGTGCGGGGGAGAGCGCTTACCTCTGATACCCGTGGGGACTTGTCCTTTTAAACAGTCTGCTCTGCTGCCGCACAGCCGCAGCGTGCTATGCTGTGCGCATTCCAAGCTCTTCACTGATGCATTACTGGGAGAAGGCGTGGCCATGCTGAGCCTGCTGGAACATCCATGCCTCCTCCCAGTAATGCACCAGGAAGAGTCGGCTTGGACAGCGCACAACATAGCACGCTGCGGCTGTGTGGCAGCAGACTGTTTAAAGGACAAGTCACCGCGGGTATTGGAGGTAAGCGCTCCCCACCTGCGCCTCTGTCATATTTGGGGGGGCATTCTGCCCCCATGTCCCCCTATTCTGATGCCACTGTATGCAGTGTTACAGAGGGATGTGCCTGTTACAGTAATGTAGTTTTTAAAGTACTTAATAACTGGTATTGCTTACGTGGCATTATAATATGTGGTCCGTAAGATAAACTTTGCTTCTTCTTTTACCTCATACCTCCTATAGTCTGTACACTTGCACATCCTGGCACAGAGCAACGTTGCCCACATTATGTACTTCATTCACACCTTGGTGAACATGGTCTGTGGATGCAAACCCACTGTGCCCAATATTACACCTGGTTTATCACCAGAGAACAACTTTATGATGAACATTTAAACAGTTTTATATCCTTCTTGCTTAAAGTATACTGTAAAGTTTTAAATAAATACATGTCTGAAATCAATGTCTCATGTTGTTTATTGCTCTTTTTGTTTGATTTTTGGGTGGGTGGGTATGGTGGGCTGTGGGAGTTATTTTATACTGTGTAACCATTTGCCATTTTATTGTTTGAGAGTATAGTATATGAAGAGTTGGGCTTTCTCAGCAATCATTTTTCATTATCATTTATCACTTTGTTTATTAACATGAGTAATGCCATTCTAGTACAATTACGTGGTAAAAAAATGACACTATTAGAAGTAAATATACTGTGGATAAATACATAGTACCCAAACACATGACTACAATGATCATTTTTATTGCAATTATTTTAGAGAATTTGACAAATATATGAACAAGATCAGTTTCAGAAAAGCTGACAAAGCCTTTGTTCTAGGTCAGTGTTTCCAAAACTCAGTCCTGAAACCCCCTTAATAGTCTAGATTTTAAGGATATCCTTGCTTGAGAACAGGTGACTTAATTAGTACCTCATTCATTTTGGTATTACTATCTGTACTGAAGCAAGAATATCCTTAAAATCTGGACTTACAGGCAGCTTTGAGTATCAAGTTTAGAAAACACCGTTCTAGACTGTACACTAAACAATAGAGATGAGCGCCTGAAATTTTTCGGGTTTTGTGTTTTGGTTTTGGGTTCGGTTCCGCGGACGTGTTTTGGGTTCGACCGCGTTTTGGCAAAACCTCACCGATTTTTTTTTGTCGGATTCGGGTGTGTTTTGGATTCGGGTGGTTTTTTTAAAAAACACTAAAAAACAGCTTAAATCATAGAATTTGGGGGTCATTTTGATCCCAAAGTATATTAACCTCAAAAACCATAATTTACACTCATTTTCAGTCTATTCTGAATACCTCACACCTCACAATATTATTTTTAGTCCTAAAATTTGCACCGAGGTCGCTGTGTGAGTAAGATTAGCGACCCTAGTGGCCGACACAAACACCGGGCCCATCTAGGAGTAGCACTGCAGTGTCACGCAGGATGTCCCTTCCAAAAAACCCTCCCCAAACAGCACATGACGCAAAGAAAAAAAGAGGCGCAATGAGGTAGCTGACTGTGTGAGTAAGATAAGCGACCCTAGTGGCCGACACAAACACCGGGCCCATCTAGGAGTGGCACTGCAGTGTCACGCAGGATGTCCCTTCCAAAAAACCCTCCCCAAACAGCACATGACGCAAAGAAAAAAAGAGGCGCAATGAGGTAGCTGTGTGAGTAAGATTAGCGACCCTAGTGGCCGACACAAACACCGGGCCCATCTAGGAGTGGCACTGCAGTGTCACGCAGGATGGCCCTTCCAAAAAACCCTCCCCAATCAGCACATGACGCAAAGAAAAAGAAAAGAAAAAAGAGGTGCAAGATGGAATTGTCCTTGGGCCCTCCCACCCACACTTATGTTGTATAAACAGGACATGCACACTTTAACCAACCCATCATTTCAGTGACAGGGTCTGCCACACGACTGTGACTGAAATGACGGGTTGGTTTGGACCCCCACCAAAAAAGAAGCAATTAATCTCTCCTTGCACAAACTGGCTCTACAGAGGCAAGATGTCCACCTCATCATCATCCTCCGATATATCACCGTGTACATCCCCCTCCTCACAGATTATCAATTCGTCCCCACTGGAATCCACCATCTCAGCTCCCTGTGTACTTTGTGGAGGCAATTGCTGCTGGTCAATGTCTCCGCGGAGGAATTGATTATAATTCATTTTAATGAACATCATCTTCTCCACATTTTCTGGATGTAACCTCGTACGCCGATTGCTGACAAGGTGAGCGGCGGCACTAAACACTCTTTCGGAGTACACACTTGTGGGAGGGCAACTTAGGTAGAATAAAGCCAGTTTGTGCAAGGGCCTCCAAATTGCCTCTTTTTCCTGCCAGTATAAGTACGGACTGTGTGACGTGCCTACTTGGATGCGGTCACTCATATAATCCTCCACCATTCTATCAATGTTGAGAGAATCATATGCAGTGACAGTAGACGACATGTCCGTAATGGTTGTCAGGTCCTTCAGTCCGGACCAGATGTCAGCATCAGCAGTCGCTCCAGACTGCCCTGCATCACCGCCAGCGGGTGGGCTCGGAATTCTGAGCCTTTTCCTCGCACCCCCAGTTGCGGGAGAATGTGAAGGAGGAGATGTTGTTGACAGGTCGCGTTCCGCTTGACTTGACAATTTTCTCACCAGCAGGTCTTTCAACCCCAGCAGACTTGTGTCTGCCGGAAAGAGAGATCCAAGGTAGGCTTTAAATCTAGGATCGAGCACGGTGGCCAAAATGTAGTGCTCTGATTTCAACAGATTGACCACCCGTGAATCCTTGTTAAGCGAATTAAGGGCTCCATCCACAAGTCCCACATGCCTAGCGGAATCGCTCCGTGTTAGCTCCTCCTTCAATGTCTCCAGCTTCTTCTGCAAAAGCCTGATGAGGGGAATGACCTGACTCAGGCTGGCAGTGTCTGAACTGACTTCACGTGTGGCAAGTTCAAAGGGCATCAGAACCTTGCACAACGTTGAAATCATTCTCCACTGCGCTTGAGACAGGTGCATTCCACCTACTATATCGTGCTCAATTGTATAGGCTTGAATGGCCTTTTGCTGCTCCTCCAACCTCTGAAGCATATAGAGGGTTGAATTCCACCTCGTTACCACTTCTTGCTTCAGATGATGGCAGGGCAGGTTCAGTAGTTTTTGGTGGTGCTCCAGTCTTCTGTACGTGGTGCCTGTACGCCGAAAGTGTCCCGCAATTCTTCTGGCCACCGACAGCATCTCTTGCACGCCCCTGTCGTTTTTTAAAAAATTCTGCACCACCAAATTCAAGGTATGTGCAAAACATGGGACGTGCTGGAATTTGCCCATATTTAATGCACACACAATATTGCTGGCGTTGTCCGATGCCACAAATCCACAGGAGAGTCCAATTGGGGTAAGCCATTCCGCGATGATCTTCCTCAGTTGCCGTAAGAGGTTTTCAGCTGTGTGCGTATTCTGGAAACCGGTGATACAAAGCGTAGCCTGCCTAGGAAAGAGTTGGCGTTTGCGAGATGCTGCTACTGGTGCCGCCGCTGCTGTTCTTGCGGCGGGAGTCCATACATCTACCCAGTGGGCTGTCACAGTCATATAGTCCTGACCCTGCCCTGCTCCACTTGTCCACATGTCCGTGGTTAAGTGGACATTGGGTACAGCTGCATTTTTTAGGACACTGGTGACTCTTTTTCTGAGGTCTGTGTAAATTTTCGGTATCGCCTGCCTAGAGAAATGGAACCTAGATGGTATTTGGTACCGGGGACACAGTACCTCCAACAAGTCTCTAGTTGGCTCTGCAGTAATGATGGATACCGGAACCACGGTTCTCACCACCCAGGATGCCAAGGCCTCAGTTATCCGCTTTGCAGTAGGATGACTGCTGTGATATTTAATCTTCCTCGCAAAGGACTGTTGGACAGTCAATTGCTTGGTGGAAGTAGTAAAAGTGGTCTTACGACTTCCCCTCTGGGATGACCATCGACTCCCAGCAGCAACAACAGCAGCGCCAGCAGCAGTAGGCGTTACACGCAAGGATGCATCGGAGGAATCCCAGGCAGGAGAGGAATCGTCAGAATTGCCAGTGACATGGCCTGCAGGACTATTGGCATTCCTGGGGAAGGAGGAAATTGACACTGAGGGAGTTGGTGGGGTGGTTTGCGTGAGCTTGGTTACAAGAGGAAGGGATTTACTGGTCAGTGGACTGCTTCCGCTGTCACCCAAAGTTTTTGAACTTGTCACTGACTTATTATGAATGCGCTGCAGGTGATGTATAAGGGAGGATGTTCCGAGGTGGTTAACGTCCTTACCCCTACTTATTACAGCTTGACAAAGGGAACACACGGCTTGACACCTGTTGTCCGCATTTCTGTTGAAATACCTCCACACCGAAGAGCTGATTTTTTTGGTATTTTCACCTGGCATGTCAATGGCCATCTTCCTCCCATGGACAACAGGTGTCTCCCCGGGTGCCTGACTTAAACAAACCACCTCACCATCAGAATCCTCCTGGTCAATTTCCTCCCCAGCGCCAGCAACACCCATATCCTCCTCATCCTGGTGTACTTCAACACTGACATCTTCAATCTGACTATCAGGAACTGGACTGCGGGTGCTCCTTCCAGCACTTGCAGGGGGCGTGCAAATGGTGGAAGGCGCATGCTCTTCACGTCCAGTGTTGGGAAGGTCAGGCATCGCAACCGACACAATTGGACTCTCCTTGTGGATTTGGGATTTCGAAGAATGCACAGTTCTTTGCTGTGCTGCTTTTGCCAGCTTGAGTCTTTTCATTTTTCTAGCGAGAGGCTGAGTGCTTCCATCCTCATGTGAAGCTGAACCACTAGCCATGAACATAGGCCAGGGCCTCAGCCGTTCCTTGCCACTCCGTGTCGTAAATGGCATATTGGCAAGTTTACGCTTCTCCTCCGACAATTTTATTTTAGGTTTTGGAGTCCTTTTTTTTCTGATATTTGGTGTTTTGGATTTGACATGCTCTGTACTATGACATTGGGCATCGGCCTTGGCAGACGACGTTGCTGGCATTTCATCGTCTCGGCCATGACTAGTGGCAGCAGCTTCAGCACGAGGTGGAAGTGGATCTTGATCTTTCCCTAATTTTGGAACCTCAACATTTTTGTTCTCCATATTTTAATAGGCACAACTAAAAGGCACCTCAGGTAAACAATGGAGATGGATACTAGTATACAATTATGGACTGCCTGCCGAGTGCAGACACAGAGGTAGCCACAGCCGTGAACTACCGTACTGTACTGTGTCTGCAGCTAATATAGACTGGTTAATAAAGAGAAGATGTCTATGTAACTATGTATGTATAAAGAAGACTGAAAAAAATCCACGGTTAGGTGGTATACAATTATGGACGGACTGCCTGCCCAGTGCAGACACAGAGGTAGCCACAGCCGTGAACTACCGTACTGTACTGTGTCTGCAGCTAATATAGACTGGTTGATAAAGAGAAGATGTCTATGTAACTATGTATGTATAAAGAAGACTGAAAAAAATCCACGGTTAGGTGGTATACAATTATGGACGGACTGCCTGCCCAGTGCAGACACAGAGGTAGCCACAGCCGTGAACTACCGTACTGTACTGTGTCTGCAGCTAATATAGACTGGTTGATAAAGAGAAGATGTCTATGTAACTATGTATGTATAAAGAAGACTGAAAAAAATCCACGGTTAGGTGGTATACAATTATGGACGGACTGCCTGCCCAGTGCAGACACAGAGGTAGCCACAGCCGTGAACTACCGTACTGTACTGTGTCTGCAGCTAATATAGACTGGTTGATAAAGAGAAGATGTCTATGTAACTATGTATGTATAAAGAAGACTGAAAAAAATCCACGGTTAGGTGGTATACAATTATGGACGGACTGCCTGCCCAGTGCAGACACAGAGGTAGCCACAGCCGTGAACTACCGTACTGTACTGTGTCTGCAGCTAATATAGACTGGTTGATAAAGAGAAGATGTCTATGTAACTATGTATGTATAAAGAAGACTGAAAAAAATCCACGGTTAGGTGGTATACAATTATGGACGGACTGCCTGCCCAGTGCAGACACAGAGGTAGCCACAGCCGTGAACTACCGTACTGTACTGTGTCTGCAGCTAATATAGACTGGTTGATAAAGAGAAGATGTCTATGTAACTATGTATGTATAAAGAAGACTGAAAAAAATCCACGGTTAGGTGGTATACAATTATGGATGGACTGCCTGCCCAGTGCAGACACAGAGGTAGCCACAGCCGTGAACTACCGTACTGTACTGTGTCTGCAGCTAATATAGACTGGTTGATAAAGAGAAGATGTCTATGTAACTATGTATGTATAAAGAAGACTGAAAAAAATCCACGGTTAGGTGGTATACAATTATGGACGGACTGCCTGCCCAGTGCAGACACAGAGGTAGCCACAGCCGTGAACTACCGTACTGTACTGTGTCTGCAGCTAATATAGACTGGTTGATAAAGAGAAGATGTCTATGTAACTATGTATGTATAAAGAAGACTGAAAAAAATCCACGGTTAGGTGGTATACAATTATGGACGGACTGCCTGCCCAGTGCAGACACAGAGGTAGCCACAGCCGTGAACTACCGTACTGTACTGTGTCTGCAGCTAATATAGACTGGTTGATAAAGAGAAGATGTCTATGTAACTATGTATGTATAAAGAAGACTGAAAAAAATCCACGGTTAGGTGGTATACAATTATGGACGGACTGCCTGCCCAGTGCAGACACAGAGGTAGCCACAGCCGTGAACTACCGTACTGTACTGTGTCTGCAGCTAATATAGACTGGTTGATAAAGAGAAGATGTCTATGTAACTATGTATGTATAAAGAAGACTGAAAAAAATCCACGGTTAGGTGGTATACAATTATGGACGGACTGCCTGCCCAGTGCAGACACAGAGGTAGCCACAGCCGTGAACTACCGTACTGTACTGTGTCTGCAGCTAATATAGACTGGTTGATAAAGAGAAGATGTCTATGTAACTATGTATGTATAAAGAAGACTGAAAAAAATCCAAGGTTAGGTGGTATACAATTATGGACGGACTGCCTGCCCAGTGCAGACACAGAGGTAGCCACAGCCGTGAACTACCGTACTGTACTGTGTCTGCAGCTAATATAGACTGGTTGATAAAGAGAAGATGTCTATGTAACTATGTATGTATAAAGAAGACTGAAAAAAAACCACGGTTAGGTGGTATACAATTATGGACGGACTGCCTGCCCAGTGCAGACACAGAGGTAGCCACAGCCGTGAACTACCGTACTGTACTGTGTCTGCAGCTAATATAGACTGGTTGATAAAGAGAAGATGTCTATGTAACTATGTATGTATAAAGAAGACTGAAAAAAAACCACGGTTAGGTGGTATACAATTATGGACGGACTGCCTGCCCAGTGCAGACACAGAGGTAGCCACAGCCGTGAACTACCGTACTGTACTGTGTCTGCAGCTAATATAGACTGGTTGATAAAGAGAAGATGTCTATGTAACTATGTATGTATAAAGAAGACTGAAAAAAAACCACGGTTAGGTGGTATACAATTATGGACGGACTGCCTGCCCAGTGCAGACACAGAGGTAGCCACAGCCGTGAACTACCGTACTGTACTGTGTCTGCAGCTAATATAGACTGGTTGATAAAGAGAAGATGTCTATGTAACTATGTATGTATAAAGAAGACTGAAAAAAATCCACGGTTAGGTGGTATACAATTATGGACGGACTGCCTGCCCAGTGCAGACACAGAGGTAGCCACAGCTGTGAACTACCGTACTGTACTGTGTCTGCAGCTAATATAGACTGGTTGATAAAGAGAAGATGTCTATGTAACTATGTATGTATAAAGAAGAATGAAAAAAATCCACGGTTAGGTGGTATACAATTATGGACGGACTGCCTGCCCAGTGCAGACACAGAGGTAGCCACAGCCGTGAACTACCGTACTGTACTGTGTCTGCAGCTAATATAGACTGGTTGATAAAGAGAAGATGTCTATGTAACTATGTATGTATAAAGAAGACTGAAAAAAAACCACGGTTAGGTGGTATACAATTATGGACGGACTGCCTGCCCAGTGCAGACACAGAGGTAGCCACAGCCGTGAACTACCGTACTGTACTGTGTCTGCAGCTAATATAGACTGGTTGATAAAGAGAAGATGTCTATGTAACTATGTATGTATAAAGAAGACTGAAAAAAAACCACGGTTAGGTGGTATACAATTATGGACGGACTGCCTGCCCAGTGCAGACACAGAGGTAGCCACAGCCGTGAACTACCGTACTGTACTGTGTCTGCAGCTAATATAGACTGGTTGATAAAGAGAAGATGTCTATGTAACTATGTATGTATAAAGAAGACTGAAAAAAATCCACGGTTAGGTGGTATACAATTATGGACGGACTGCCTGCCCAGTGCAGACACAGAGGTAGCCACAGCCGTGAACTACCGTACTGTACTGTGTCTGCAGCTAATATAGACTGGTTGATAAAGAGAAGATGTCTATGTAACTATGTATGTATAAAGAAGAATGAAAAAAATCCACGGTTAGGTGGTATACAATTATGGATGGACTGCCTGCCCAGTGCAGACACAGAGGTAGCCACAGCCGTGAACTACCGTACTGTACTGTGTCTGCAGCTAATATAGACTGGTTGATAAAGAGAAGATGTCTATGTAACTATGTATGTATAAAGAAGACTGAAAAAAAACCACGGTTAGGTGGTATACAATTATGGACGGACTGCCTGCCCAGTGCAGACACAGAGGTAGCCACAGCCGTGAACTACCGTACTGTGTCTGCTGCGACTGGATGATAAATGATATAAAAAATATATATATATCACTACTGCAGCCGGACAGGTATATATTATATATTATATAATGACGGACCTGCTGGACACTGTCTGTCAGCAGAATGAGTTTTATTTTTATAGAATAAAAAAAAAAAAACACACAAGTGAAGTCACACGACGAGTGTTTAACTTTTTCAGGCAAACACAATATAAGTATACTACTAACTATACTGGTGGTCAGGTCACTGGTCAGTCACTGGCAGTGGCACTCCTGCAGCAAAAGTGTGCACTGTTTAATTTTAATATAATATGATTATGTACTCCTGGCTCCTGCTATAACCTATAACTGGCACTGCAGTAGTGCTCCCCAGTCTCCCCCACAATTATAAGCTGTGTGAGCTGAGCAGTCAGACAGATATATAATATATAGATGATGCAGCACACTGGCCTGAGCCTGAGCAGTGCACTGCACAGTGCACACAGATATGGTATGTGACTGACTGACTGAGTCACTGTGTGTATCGCTTTTTTCAGGCAGAGAACGGATATATTAAATAAACTGCACTGTGTGTCTGGTGGTCACTCACTATATAATATATTATGTACTCCTGGCTCCTGCTATAACCTATAACTGGCACTGCAGTAGTGCTCCCCAGTCTCCCCCACAATTATAAGCTGTGTGAGCTGAGCAGTCAGACAGATATATATAATAATATTATATATAGATAATAGATGATGCAGCACACTGGCCTGAGCCTGAGCAGTGCACACAGATATGGTATGTGACTGAGTCACTGTGTGCTGTGTATCGCTTTTTTCAGGCAGAGAACGGATTATAAACTGCACTGTACTGTCCTCACTAGTAAACTGTCTGAAACTCTCTCCTCAGTCTCTACACTTCTACAGTAACTCCTCCTAGTCAGCTCCAGTAAATCTCTCTCAGTCTCTTATAATCTAAATGGAGAGGACGCCAGCCACGTCCTCTCCCTATCAATCTCAATGCACGTGTGAAAATGGCGGCGACGCGCGGCTCTTTATATAGAATCCGAGTCTCGCGAGAATCCGACAGCGTCATGATGACGTTCGGGCGCGCTCGGGTTAACCGAGCAAGGCGGGAGGATCCGAGTCTGCTCGGACCCGTGAGAAAAACCATGAAGTTCGTGCGGGTTCGGATTCAGAGAAACCGAACCCGCTCATCTCTACTAAACAATACAGTATATTTGTAGTTTGAATAGTGGGTTTAGAAATTATCACTGTACAGATATACAATAAGCACAAATTAGTTTCCTGCATAGCTCAGATCAAGGGACATCTACTTATAGTAAAATATTTAACACCACAGATCTGGTAACAGAATATTCCTTCAGCCGATGCAGACTGACATACTATACAGAATTTGACATTATGTGTTGGTGAAATCACTCTTGTATTTAAAGATTAGTTATCCAAGGTGGTATCAGACGCCTCCAGATATGTAGAATTTTTTCCTCCTTCGTAACTGAGCTCAGGGAAATCTACACATTTTGCAGAATCTTTATCAATCTAACTAGAAATACAGCAATGCATTGGCTTATTATGACAAGGTTTGATTGTACATGGTAAAGGAATTATGTGTGTGTATACTTCCTTGAGAAGTACACATTCCTGTATACTTCTCAAATCCTTCTGCAGTTCTTAGTTCCTCTTCTACTTTTAATAGAAGTCCTATGCTCAAACAGTACATCCTATGCTTAAACAGTCATGGACTTACTTCTGATGTAATAGTCTTGAAAATAATTCAAACCCACTTGATTTGTTTCAACCTTCCCAGTATTCCTTAAACTCTTCATCCACTCCCTATCTCTAGCCAACGTTTTCATTCCCCAGTTAGTCTCTCAATCTCTGCAGCCAAACAGTTCATCTATCCAACCAACATGTCCATCTCTCCAGCAAAAAAATTCCACATCTCTTCAGCCAAACCATGTATCTCTCCACCAAACTGTCCATCTCTCTCCAGATATGTATAATTGTGAAGCCCCTATATAATTTTCAGGAAGTCTATACATCTCCAAACTATTCTTATTGTTGTATTCACATTAAAAGTGAAAAAGATTGAACTGCGTGTGATTTTTGTTTGTTTCAAACAAGTTAGAGAATTATTTTTTAGTGGGGGTATGGGTAAGTCCATGACAGGCAGAGCAGAAGTGGAAACTTTTCTAGTTTCATGACAAAACAGATATAGTGGGTAATGTATTATCACATGCAGTATGAAAACATGAACATTGAACATGAGAGTCTTGTTTAAAGTTATCATGTAAGGCTAGGTAAAAACATTGATCAAATAATACTATCAGTTGGTTGAATGCAACGGTTTGTTAATTAAAAAAAATTACTCTGTTGCATGTTAAAAAATACTTTGAAAATAAACTTACTTGTGCATTCAGAATGTGCTTATTTGGTAGAATTGTTATATTAAAGCTATAAAGTCACTTTTTTCATGTGTGTAACATGGATCACACAAAAACAAAATTATGGTTCATTTTTATGTTCTAAAAAATTACTGCTGTGTAAAAAGGGGCAAAACATTAATGGCTAGAATAAAGTTCTAAACACAAAATAATAATTTAAGTGGAAGTAATTATCAGGAATGAAACAATACATTTCTCTGCGCAAAATAATTATTCCATGGTGTGCTACAGTATGTTCAATTATCTACCCAAATTGTGTTGCAGAAGAATGCAGACTATCTACCCGCATGCTTTTTTTAAATGAAGAGATGTTGAAAAAAGACAGAAACTTCCAAGTTCTTGCAAATTTCTACATATTTATTTATTACTAGAAATTTTAAGACATCATTTAGTGACAAAGATTTCACATTATGTGCATTTCTTCATTCACTGTATGGCTCAGTTGCTCCTTCATTCTTCATTCTTTGAGATCTTGGTAACTTCTCGTGTTTTAGCTCGAAGTTTGTTGACCTGAGACTCTGCGATATCGGCACGCTCTTCAGCTTCCTCCAACTCATGCTGGATTTTGCGATACTTGCCCAGGTTTGCATTTGATTGTTCCTCCTAAGTTTTTGAACACAAAAAGAGAGTAATCTATGTCTTTGCCTTATGACATTATCTAAGCTGCCTCTAAGATCTAACATATACTGTAAGGCTCTAAAGGTAGTTAGTTTTAAATATATATGATCTGATAACATAATAAATTATAAATGAAAACAAGTATATACAGTAAGTGATGGCTTCCAAACTAATACCTATTATAATATACTTTCCAAACTAATAATAAAGTTACTACAGATCACTATGAACGTACAGTACAGTATAAAGTCATGAAACTGCAGAACTGCAATATGTAGGTAATCTGTAGCAATTTATACACAAAACACAAATGTTCCAAAAGAATGACATAAGTATTGTAGACAATGAAATTAGTAATTACATTATTAAGAAATGTATAAAGATATTATTTATAGATTATATATTCGCTATAATCATATGAAGGTAATGCTGAAATTGGTACTAGGTTAAAAAATTATTTATAGTGATCATGTTGCCATTTTGTTTAGTCATATGTGTGTATTTAATTCCAACTAAAAAATGCTTAAGTTTTATACCAGTCATAAAGACTACTTACTATTTCCTCGGTCTGCCTCTTGTAGGCCTTCACTTTCAGTTGGAGTTTGTCTACAAGATCTTGGAGTCTCAGGATATTCTTCTTGTCTTCTTCAGACTATAGACATAAGTGATAGAAAGTCAATTGCAGCCATAGTGTATAAATTATTGAAATTGAAAGGGTCTCTATAAATACACCAGTTAGTAAATAAGCAATAATGAGCCATAATAAATGAGCCTAATGTCTTAATATCAATTAACATTAATATGAAGACTTTATGGCTCATATGTTAATTTTGCATATAGGTACAAAAATTGCACTAATCAGCCAATCAGATACTAGACAGATAAGAGACAATCACCTCATGCAATGTAGAAGATTCTATCATTTATTCCTAATATTGTGACATAAGGTACACACCTGATATGTGAGCTCCTTTACTCGTCTTTCATATTTCCGAACACCCTTAATGGCTTCTGAACTGCGTTTCTGCTCAGTATCAACTTCATTTTCAAGTTCCCTCACCTGATAATAAAGGTCAACATTATATACTGTACAGGTAACGCTAAAGCTAGTTTTACATTCACAACTTGAGTCACTTCTTGCTACACACCCTAGCCTCCAATTTTTGGAGCTGTTTCTTTCCACCCTTCAGTGCCAATTGTTCAGCTTCATCAAGACGTAGCTGAAGATCCTTCACAGTCTGATCAAGATTCTTCTTCATCCTCTCCAGATGAGCACTGGTGTCCTGCTCTTTCTTCAGCTCTTCTGCCATCATAGCAGCCTAGAAGTTTAAATGACAGGCATTCAAAAAGGTCATGTGTCAATTTTATTATTTTGGAAAGTGGTGCTGTTCAAACAAAATTTTAATGAAAATGGTCTACATCATTATAGGTGAAAAGAGACTATGATTTATATTTATAAAAGGTATAAAGACCATTTTCTCATTCTTCCTTTTTATCAAGAGAAAAAGCTTCTTACTATTTAAAAAAAAACAGAAACAGTGGAAAAACTGTCATATCTTCAGTATTTTCCATCTCTCTCTTTAGTACGGGCCCAGACCTAACAATTGGGTTAGGCCACTTCTGCAATTTAAACCTGTCTTCACAATCTCTCCACAGTCCATTGTACCCACGGTTCCCTGGACTCCTGGCATATGCATGATTTTTTTAATCTTACTTTCATCATTTTACGTAGATCCCTATGTCTTCAGCAAATTAGATTAAGCTTCCCTGGCCACAAGCTTTGATAAGGTTTTATTAAAAAAAACATGAAGTCACTTACATCAGTGATTGCCTTCTTAGCTTTCTCTTCTGCATTGCGAGCTTCTTGTATGGCTTCCTCTACCTCTGACTGTAACTGAGCAATGTCGCTTTCTAGCTTCTTCTTAGTGTTGATCAAGCTTGTGTTCTATTGAAATTATGAATTGTTTAAAATTTAACAAACATTCTTAATTTGATACCTGTTCCAGCCATACAATATAAGATTAGGGTTATTATTGTACTGCATTTGTTGGAGTAATGGTGTGATTGTTACCTGTGAGTGTAAGAGTTGGACACGCTCATTTACATCCAGCAGCTCTTGTTCTGCCACCTTCCTGCTCCTGTCTGTTTGTTCTAGAGCTGCCCTTATCTCCTCTATTTCAGACTGCATGAGGTTTGCTCTGCGCTCAACTATGGCCAGCTGTTCTTTCAGATCTTCTTGGGTTCTGAGGGAGTCATCTAGATGGATTTGAACATCCTGAGGGATGTAAACAAAATGGAATATGAAATAAGGAGACTAACACTAACATCTAACCCCCATTTGGAGACAGATGTCTACCTTAAGCAAACCCTGGACATTTCTCAGCTGCTTCTGTGACTCTGCGGCCTGGCGGTTGGCATGGCTTAACTGGATCTCCATTTCATTAAGATCCCCCTCCATTTTCTTCTTCAACCTCAGAGCATCATTCCTGCTCCTGATTTCTGCGTCCAATGTGCTCTGCATGGACTCAACCACCCTGGTATGGTTCCTCTTCAGCTGGTCGATTTCTTCATCTTTCTCTGCAATCTTCCTGTCAATTTCTGATTTTATTTGGTTGAGTTCCAGCTGAATTCGGAGGATCTTTCCTTCCTCATGTTCAAGAGATGCCTATGGGGTGGGGGAAATCAGGACAATGTGTGCGTTATGTCTAATGTTCATTTCCTGCTTATGTTCTGTAACATTAAGATGAAGATTTTTCTTTGCTAGAAACAAGATCATGCAGCTTATTCTTGTTTACAAGTTATCCCATTATAGTTCACAAAACAAAAAAACACATATACTGTATATTACAATCAAAGAAAGTGTTAAATTAAAATTCATCAGACATGAACATAACATTAACTAAATAAATACCTCTGCTTCCTCCAGTGCTGTCTGAACTTCAATCTTTTCTTGCTCAAGCTGCTTTTTGGCCTTTTCCACTTCATGTAGGGTCTTTGTGATCTCTGATACTTGCTCTGTGAGGTCAGATATCTCCTCTGGAGAAAATAAAAAGGATGATTTATATTAGTAGAAGCATGTTATTTATAGCATGTAAACAAGGAAACACATTTAATTACACATAATGCACGTTTGCTCCAGGTATTTGCAACATCTAACTAGATAATGGAATATCATGTGGTAACATTTCCATCATGGAACCTGTACATAGAGTAGATTGATCCAGAGCTTTTCAGCTATCCAGAAAAACTGCTTTGCTGATCCTTTGGGCAAATTCTAAATCAAGTCATCACGTGTATTTTAGGTGGTCACCTTTAGATTACGTTAATAAAATGAGGAAACTTGGTACATAATTTATTGCAGGCAACTATGGCTAAATATTAAGTTCTCCATTTATCAAAGATACTAAATATCAATTACATACTTCATAATATAGTATCATTGTGACCAGGGATGAGAGGAGGGGGCAGTGTGCAAACTCCGGGAAGGTCCCCCTCCTCTCAATGGTGCAGTAGGCGCCCACCCTGTTCCGGAGACTAATTACTATCATGCATGCGCAGTGACCATTTTGGCAGTTTTTTGCCATGGCTGCAGTGCAGGATGCAGGACTCTGGAATGGTAAGTCTTAAAACAAGGGTGTGTGGGGCCCCTGGACACAGGGGCCCATGTGCACTGCACATATTACACCCATTATAGAAACACCAATGAATGTATACTTAAGAATATAGCACTGGTGTTTTAACATCACGTACCTCTCCAGCAGGGTCCTCTCCTCATGTCTCCTGCTGAATAATGTTATTGTGCATGTGTATAGTACGGCAGCCCAGGGGGACTCGGCTAAGCTTGGAAGGCTTTACTGAATCCAGAAATGCTTTAGAGGGGATACATATATGATATCCCGTCTGCCGTATGTTACTATACCAACAGCAGCATCCCGTCTGCCAGCAGTGAGTCCCCTCACCATGCTTCGGTCCCAGTGGCTCACTGCACTTGTCAAAGGTTCTATTCCCACTCGACTGGTGGCGTGAACCCACCAACTGAGTGGGAATACTGGGTGAGTGTAGGGATTTTGTTTGTCAGTAAAATGCTGGTTGTTGGGATTCCGGCGTTGGTCTCCTAAACACCGGGATCCCAATAGCCAGTATATTGACTGCATCCCCATTAGAGGTACAGTCATAAACAGCAGTAAGCAGAGTTTACCACTATTTGCTAAATACTGAATGGATGTGATAATATCTTTAGTAAGTGCTAAGGGGTTATGACTCATTCTTAAATTGAGGCCACAGTGGACAATCTACACTACTTTATGAACAAATCTCTAGGACTCATTTACAGGATTTAAATGTAAGAGCAGCATTTACAGTACACTAAACCATAGAAACCAAACAGTTGTTTTGTGCCCTAAAGATATAAAAATCTAACTGCTAACTGGTTGCTGTGGTTTAGTTTACATTTTGCACCTAAGTTTATGAGGCCTGACTAACGTAGCTGTAATTAGCATAGAATTGTGTTAACATGATGAGGATCCATATTTATGTAGTTTTTGCTATTAGTATGAAAACATGTAAAGCGGCTCTTCTGAGTGTTGCTGTACTAAGTGTAAGGACGGGATCCCCATGTCAGCACACAGGGAGATGGAATCATACAGTTGGCACTACTCCTATCATAGGCGGATCCAGGGTGGGCACTCGGGCATGTGCCCCCCCCCCCCCTACCCTGTCTTTTCTGACTTTTTTTTTCAAAAGGAGAATAGCAGCAGCACTACTGCTATTTCCGTCAGATTTTCCTTTACCACCATGCTAGGTGCAGTCACACTCAGCCTCAGCTTTGAGATGGCGGCCCGTGTAATTGTGGGGCTGTCCTGCAGATGTCTTATGCTGCTTGTTGGAGATACAGCTGGCTGCCTCTGCTAATTAAAGATTGGCAGTTCGTGTCCTGCAGTCTGAGTCTCAAAACAAGGTATGCTGCACCTGCCACCACCAACTAAAACCTTTAATAAGTATTTTGTGCTGGGGAGCCTTCCAAGCTCCCATAACTAATGGAACAGATGACCAACATTTCAAGGCCCAATCAGCCTTTTTATCAGGGTGAAACTTTGGCAATAAACCAGGATGCGCTCCTACAACCAATCATTACCTGATGGCGTATTCTGTGAGGCCACACCCCTTATCTGGGAGCACACATGCCTTAGGTGCATGTAAATATAACTATTACAGTTACCCTATCATGGTGCCCCCCCTTTCATTTTCTTCTGGATCCGCCCCTGACTCCTATAAATAGAGCATTAACAGGGGAACCTCTTATCAATTCATATAATACTGGCCTTTTCATTTTTTTCATATTACAGCTATAACTAAGGTGCAAGCAACTTGCCATTTAGATGAGACACCTGGCTTCCAACCCAATGGTAATCTGTATTTCCATTATATACTCTTTTGTTGTAAATCATTCCCAGTGTAAATCATTCTTTCCTTAAACTGTTACAATGTTATTTCAGTTACATTAGGATCCATTATTAGTCAGTAAAACTGGCCACACAAGTTAATTTAACACAAAGGGAACTTAGATTGGACTTTTGCCTGCTTTATATCTTATGTGCTAAGCAAAAAAAATTAGCATAATACAATAAAAAAATGTAATACTTTAAAACAATCCTATATTAGGCAAAATAATAAAACAATTGTATACTGAAAGGAATATAAAACTGAGGATGAATTATTATAGAAACAAACAGTGGCCCATTAATCAAAAGAAAGTTATTACGTTGCAGATTCTTGTTCTCCCGCTTGATGGTTTCTAAGTGGTCCAGGGATTCTTCATAAGCGTTCTTCATCTTGAACAGCTCGGTACTCAAAGAACGGGACTCCTTCAGCGAAGACTCCAGCTCAGCTTGTGACTCCTCAAACTTCTGCTTCCATTCAGCCAGAACCTATAGCACATGACACCAAGGACGCAATGAAAATGAATAATTTTAAACACCAAATACACAAAACAGCAACACAACTAGTCCAGGATAAACTGAGAGTCTCAAAGTATAGAAACTGATTAATTCTAAACATCTCCATGGGGTTTATGGTCTCACCTTGTCAAAGTTCCTCTGCTTCTTGTCCAGAGCAGCACATGCACTGTTTGACCTTTCCACATCAACCATGAGATCCTCAACTTCATTCTGCAGCCTAAGTTTGGTCTTCTCAAGGGAAGCACACTTAGAATTCACAGCCTCGATCTGTTCCTCAGCCTCTTGTAATCTCTGTGCCAGCTTCTTCCTGGTTTAAAAAAAATATGTACATACATACATTATGTAATCTGTGCAACTTTGCAATCATCCTCATTTTAAAACACTTTTTTGAACTTGTCAAAGTTATAGACATATAATATTATATATAATTGTGTCAGGGAACACCAGTATCATCTAATTATATTTTAAAACAGTACTTTTTTGTGGTGATCTCAAGGTACACCTTACAAACAGCTTCTTTTTAGTCTAATTTTTAATTCTCCTAAGTAGTTCCAGAGACAGGAAGAAATCAGAGAAATAATTTTAGAAATGAGAAAAATAAGTATCTACACACTTATACAGAGTGTGGAAGCTACTATAGATGTGTCCTCTCACATTTTTGCTGCAGTCACGTTAAACAGTTCTTTTTAGCCACGCTAACATCAAGCATCTTTTTGCGCATTTTCCCGCACCAATGCCCCTTATTTGCATTGCTATGTGCAGAAGCAGTCTTTATTGATTACATGATATGTGGCATGACTATATTTTGTATGCAACTGTAGCTGTATCTTCATAAGAAATGCTACAGCACAGAGTTTTCCTATAGCATTTTGTATGCAGATACAGCCAGAGGCATCAGAACATTTATAGGTTGGGGGATAAGATAGATCCTCATTTTGTCACCCCTGGGGCAGAGCCACCGGGGAGGAGAAGGCAGTTCTACTGGGAGAAAAAGGATGCAGCACCATAGTGGGGAGGAGGCCATACCATGTAGATGGAGGCCAGGAGGCCCACTGATAGAGGTTCTGTGATGGGGAAGGAGGAGCTGGGACCTCCGGGGAGCAGGAGGGGTTGCACATACTGGAATACAGCATGCTGCTGATTGGTCCCTGCACTGCATGGAGGTTGTGATGTGCGGTGTCTCAATTGACCACACATCGCTCCTCCTGTACAGCAGCGCCTCTCATGTTTGGAGGAGTAAGCTGACACCTTGCCACAGCCCCCGCACCTCTCGATACAGTTGTAGTCACATACAGAATATAGTTAAACACTGTAACATAGCTTTCATATGCAGATAAGCTGTTTCATGCACAGAATATACTGTAGTCATACAACTCTTGTGTGCCCTGTGTTCCACAATTCATTACATGCGGAGGCTAGATGAGGAAGGATGCATCTGTACAGTATATCTTGTATCAACTTGTAACTTTAGGTGTGTACTGTACCAGCATTTTTTTTGTCAAGTCATATTTTTTATAGAAAGAAAAGCACTGCTTTATGGTATCTAATGTTTCATTGCGTTTGATGTAAAATTGCACGAACCAAATGAAAACAGCAATTTTGTGGGTTGAACTAATGTTTGTGACAATGCAATTGAATCTGGTTCAGTTACATCACAGAGGGGGTTGGGATCGGGTGACCGGCGGTCGTGATCCTGATGGTCTGCATACTGACGCTGGAATCCCGGCCGTCAGTTTGCCGGCGGAGGGGGGCTAGTGCAACGAAGCCCCTTGAGGGCTTGCTGTGCTCGCCACAGGTTGTATTCCCACTCTATGAGTGTCGTGGACACCCACAAGTGAGAATAGCCCTGGCACTTGGCATGCCGACTGTCGTAATTTCTATCAGTTGGGATTCCAGCGTCGATATACAGCCCATCGGGATCCCGGCAGTCGGTAACATGATTACATCCACACTGAGGCATTGTGTAGAAAGTGAGGAGATGTAGTGTTGGGATGTCTGTCTGTGCACATCACCAAGAATATCAGTAGATCAACGTCACACATTTTTCTATGCATCTCTACAGAGTGCAAGAGAAAATGTGTAGCGTTGGTGGCTGCAAGGTGCATTAGTCCAACTATTTCTCAAGCAACCGTTGCCAGTAACTGAATTCCAACTTCAGTTTCAACTTAGATCTTCTTGATGTGTTTATCCCATTTTTTCCAAATGGGAATTAAAGGATACAACCCCGTTAAATCCTGGAAATAGTTCTCGATATCAAATATTTAACATACTGTATGTAGCATTTTAAAATACTTTTTTAAAAGATAAATTGAAATTAAAAAAACTTAGGCAAAAATAGGTTTACTGTTTTCCCACTAATAGGTGCAAACACCATAAAAAAATCTATCTATCTATCTATCTATCTTTGCTTCTAAATTTGACAAGAATAACACATACTTGGCTTCTTCCAGCTCCTCAGTGCGCTGAATAGCATCTGTCTCGTATTTTGTTCTCCACTGGGCTACCTCACCATTGGCCTTGGACAATGCACGCTGAAGCTCAGATTTAGCTTCTTGCTCCTCTTCGTATTGCTCCCTCAGTAGGTCACAGTCATGGCGGGCGGACTGCAAGCCATGTGCAAGGGCATTTTTGGCCTAACAAATAAGGAATTTGTATTATTTTGGTTTCACATATAACATAGTCCAAGAGCTGTGGATTAATGAGCTTCTCCTCGTTCTATATCTCAGGAAAATCTTAAAATGTGGTAGACACACATCTCAAAGTTCAATAATCAATGGGGCAAGTCCACCAATGTTTTTACATGCTCCACTCTACTTCTGTGGATGGCAGCTTAATCCCTCAGAATGCCACTAGTTGTATAGCCATAAATCTGGAAATAAGGGAAAATGGAACAAGTACCTACTGGTGTAGTATTTCTTTGTAAAAGAGCATAGACAACACACCAGTAAACAGTATATTCTATGTACCAAATAGTCTATTCAAGGTGTCATTCAAGGTGCCATTCGAGCATCGTGGATATTGGTAAAACGGCAGCATTGGGAAGATTGCGGGCACCAGAAGCTGCACTTTCCTATCCAAACCTGAATCAATCATTTTACCAATATCTACGGCGCTCGAATGACACCATGAATGACACCGGTATTTCCCGGTCGGTGTCATTCGAGCACTGTGGATATTGCTAGAATGATTGATTGATGTTTGGATAGGAAAGTACAGCTTCTGGTGCCCGCAATATTCCTAATGCTGCTGTTCCTAATTTAATACTATGTGGAGAGGACAAGGATTTCACTTGATGTGTCTGACTTAATAGACTATTTGGTACGCAGAATATACTGTATACTGGCGTGTTGTCTATGCTCTTTTACTAAGAAATACGACACCACTAGGTACTTGTTTCCTTTTCCCTTATTTCACATATAAAATAGTTAACATAAACAACAGTAATTATTAACCCTTGAGAAACAAATCATAATACATTAAATATATTTGCGTAACTTAAAATTTACTACTGTATGCGTATGAACAATTCTGATTGTTTCTAGTTAACTGTTTGATTTATGTGCAATTTCCCTGTCCTTTGCAGTGAATTCCAAATCTATATGGATCCCCTTCAGCTGAGTGGCCATTTAGCTGCAGTAGTTTTGATTTGCAGTCATAACTATCTCAGCGTGTGGTTATATTACACACCTTAGTTTCCTCTTCTAGTTGTCTCTTCAGCTCTTCAATTTGCTGAGTGAAAGCCTGTTTGCCTCTGGAAAGCTGAGAGATAAGGGCATCCCGTTCTTCCAGTTGACGGGAATATTCACCTGTTCAAAATATTAATTGCTCACATGTGAATAACACAGGATGTATAACATTTAAATATTGTAATAAACTATCCAATTGGTAAACTAGACTTCCTAGCTTGAATTTTGAGATCTGTTATATTTAAGCTTTTATAAATGGAAATACTAAAAAAAAACTAAAACAAAGCAACCAAAAAACAAAACAGAAATAGTGGCACTTGGGAATTGACCCAAACACCGAAGAGCTACTGTCACCTTTTACTTACCATTTTCAGTTTGCAGACGGGCTCTTTGAGCGTTGATGTCATTAATTTGTCGTTGATGTTCTTCCTCTTTAGTCTTAAGTTCACTCAGCTGGTCTTCTAGTGTGCGGCAAATTTTCTCATAATTGGCCTGCATGTGACATAAAGCATCCAATAAGTCTGCAGTACAGTAGCACAATGTATATGCATCTGTTGCAATAATGCTTACTGTAGGGCTCTATTTTTTAACTCCATTCAAGTACTAAATGCAAAAATAATTTTTAGGAAGCCCTTTGGACAAAACTTCAACATGGTTACTAATTATGAAGGATCATGGTAGTACATGCACTGGCAATATCACCAATCAATATCCTAGGATGGTAATAGCAGGGGCAGGACAATGAGAAAAATGCTATATTTAATTAAATAAAGCATTTTTTCAGAAATACATTCAGACTTTTTCTTTTATTTTGTTTAAAACCAGCCTTACCATTGCTGGTTTTATTGAGTGCTATAGCTGTGACAAGCAGTTTACAGTTTCTAACTGAAAACAGGAATACAAACTATACCTCTACCAATCAATCACTGTCTTTTTGTTCAGAAATATATCACCATGTAACATCGTCCCACCTTGTCCTCCAATTAGTTTAACTGTCAACCCAGGAAGTGCAAACATATGGTGCAACTGGCATATTTATAATGGGTGCACTGTGTGGTGCACAATGGGCCCTAGGGTCCATTGGGGCCCACATTGCACACCCAGCACCTATTTTAGTTTCAATACTTACCCTCCAAAGTCCCACATCGGCCGCAGTGTTGCAGAAATCACAAGGGAATTTGGTGTGGCAGACATTTTCCAAGCATTTCATGCATGTACAGTAAGGAAATCACTGGGAAAATGGTCATCGTGCCATTTTCCCAAAGACCTGTGCATGCGCACTAGACTTTGGGACAGCACTAGGGTGCCCTAGTGACCCTAGTGCACACAGTTACAGCACTGCTAGCTAGTGAGGAGGGGGCTCAGATGGAGCCTGCACACAGGCCTCCCCTCTCTATATGCGTCCCTGTATGGTGCTTACCTAGTTTTCAAAGTATGCACCCATGAGTCACCTAAAATAAATGGAAGGGTAGTACAGAGTGATGCCTGAAACAGCCACACTTAAATGTTATGGCTGCCTACTGGAAGTACTGTGCCCCACCTACTATTAGTAGCTATGCCCTGATCAAGATAAAGCATTATTGGAGGAACATTATGAAAAGAGGCTGTTGCTAGAGGCGGTCTTAATGTGGTAAAGTTTTATAAGAGATATCACAAAAATCTTCAAGTCAGCTCTGTATTATTTTTTTTAATGTTTTGCCTCTACAAGAATAAAACAAATCATGTCTATAAATTTATAAATACTGTGACTCTCACCACTACAGAATAAGTGACATACCTTTGCTTTGGAAACTGACTCCAAGTTGCTGGCAAGATCATCAATCTCCATCTTATATTCACTTTTTTCTTTCTCCAGTTTCTGCTTGACCCTCTGGAGGCTATCAATTTGCTCTCCAAGCTCAGCAGTGCTGTCTGCATGCTTCTTTCGGAGAGCGGCAGCAGTGGCTTCATGTTGTAAGGTGGCCTCTTCCAGGTCACGTCGCATCTTCTGGAATTCTGCCTCACGCTTTTTGTTCATCTCTATCTGAACAGAGGTTGCTCCACCGGCTTCTTCCAGGCGCTCACTGATCTCTTCAAGCTCCCTGGAGTGATCGGAACGTTGCTTCTCTGCCTTGGCACGGGCTGTACGTTCTGCCTCAATTTCCTCTTCAAGCTCTTCAATCCGAGCCTTTGATTAAAAACATGGCCAATTAGAAAAAACTTTTATGCTGACTGTGAGCGACTAATATTATTGAATTATAAAAATAGTGAATTATACCTGCAGCTCTTTAATTTTCTTCTGTAGCTGAGCACCGAGTGCTTGTTCATCTTCAATTTTGCTCAGATATTGGCTAATTTCAAAATCTTTCCTGTGGAAGCATTAGATAGGTGTTAGTTATTTGAAAAGTTGCAAAATACACACATTACTTTCAGGTGTCCAGATAAAACTATGAAATAGGGTGCTAACATTACTATAAAAAAATTACTTTGAGATTGCAGTAAACATTGCTTAGAGTTTAAATAGAACAAAAACAAATGAACATCCTCACATGTCTTTTTGGAGAAACAAAAAACATTTGTAATTTTGGCTACTTAACAGACACATGATTGCAACATTTTATTTTTGAATTTTTTTATTCAAAATTGTAATTTTATATGCTACCATAGAAAATCTAGTACAGTATTGCTGCATTTTCTAGATTAGTAGAATTTTTTTTAAGAGGCAGCTAAGGAATACTCAGCTCCCTGGCAATTCTCACTGACAGTAGATAAGGGACTCAGCCAGTGACCAGTCTACACAGTCATGACCAGACATTGCGGTTTCAGGCATATGCAGTGAACCAAAATCTTGGATTTAGCCTTACAATTCTACCTTTAATGAATCAAAACGTAATCTAAAAACAATATATAAAACTGAAAAAGATATATAAAAAAATAATTGTTTAATAACTTATAATAGGGATTCCAGGGGACAGCCATCGGTCAGTGACTGGATACATGCTGCACACTCTCAATGGTCTCAGCTTGCCCAAGATAAGACTAACATCCTGCATCCATGTACATACAGCTAAGCCTAGCAGTTATTGCAAGGAACTAATCTCCTAATTACTATAGCCATGAATTGGAGAAAGGAGATACCAGACCTGTAAAGGGGGGTACACACTGAGAGATCCATGCTTAATTTCTAAGCAATATGACTAGATTAAGCACGGATCTCTCTGTGTGTATGCCACATAGCGATAGCAATGCGCAGGGCTATCGCCGGTATTAGATTGACCTGCATACAGGCCAAATCTAGTTAGAGCGCTCATTTCACCGCTGGGTGAAATGAGCTTTCCCCCCGTCCACCCCTTCTCACTCAGCACACATTGCGCTGTGTGCTGAGCAGGGAAGAGATGTGTGCTGAGCGTTCGTACTAGGTCGCTCAGCACACATCTCTGGTAGAAATCTCCCCGTGTGTACGGCCCTTAAGACAAGTCCTCAATAAATATATGACCTGACAACCCAACAGCAACAAGTCTGAAAGCAAAGACTAAGCCTAGTTACAAAAAAACAGGCAAAAGCTCAATATGTGTGCTAGGCTAGATAATACGTTGAACAGATAGAATAACAATACACTCCAGGTCTATCTTGTGGTCACTAATTAGTGTACCAACATTCCACACACAATGGAGCTTCAAAAGCACCAAACTAAATTGGAGAACCAGCATGTTCTGCTCTTAATATTACTAGTAAGCACATATTTGCCAACAGGGAAATATAGCTGAGCAGCACAAGTGCATAGCACACTTAACCTCACTCACTTATGACCTGGCCAGCTGAGTTCTGCTGCACACAATCTGCAACTTCCTTTTCAGGGAAGAAGGGAATATCACATTCCCTTCTTCTCTGTGCATGGATACATTTTGGAATCCCATAATGTGGCACATGGTAATATTCCCAATTCCTTTTATGTCAAACAGAAGTGCCCCCAGGATGGTGTAGTTTACAATATATAGTACATCATCAACTGACTGCACTGATTTGTATTCAGCTCCTCTAGATGCAGAGCTTATTAGGGAGATTATTAGGGTAAATCTTGTGTGTCCCCAAGTGACTCACTCACTGACAGTTCATCAGAATGCCGGAGGCACTGGTAAATATGCTGACTAGCACAGAGAATGCATCTAACATCAAGGTGTGCCTAGGAACACCTGGCACAAAAAAAGTTTTCAAGAATTGTCACATATAACATTTAAGCGGTATTTTATTTGTGTATGCCTTTATATATATATATACCTACTTTTTAAGTTTCTCTTCCATCTGTTGTTTATCATTTTCTATATCCATGACGGTTTCCTGGGCTAATTTGAGATCACCCTCAAGTTTCCTCTTAGATCTTTCAAGGTCCATGCGTAATTTCTTTTCTTGCTCCAACGATCCCTCAAGCTACAAGCAATGTTGATAAATGTTTTAATCTGACTATAGACCTTAAAGTTAATAATTTTAAATCCCATTAATCTACTTACATCATCAACTTGCTGTTCAAGCTTAGTCTTGGCTTTGGTCAATGTGTTCACTTTATCTTCTTCAGCCTGGAGGTCATCTAGAGTTTGCTGGTGAGCTTCTTGAAGAGCTTTCTTCTCCTTTGTTAGTTTAGCAATGTTCTCATCCAAAACGGCCATCTCCTCTGTCAGGTTTTTAACCTTTTTCAGAAAGGAAACATGAATAGGATTATTGGTCCTTGTAACTAGTGTGTTTTTACCTTTTTTAAACTCTATTTAAACCATCATAGTATGAGATTACTTAGCTGGTAAAAATATTTATCGATGTTCATAAAACTTTGAACCTTGTTGAGCTATAATAAAAAAGTGTCCACCATGTTTTATGTTGCATGTTCTTTCTTCTACAATGTATAGAAACTTAAAAAGATTTATGTTTTATTGTTTGATGCAGTACATAAAATGGCTTGCCTTATTTTCTGTAGCATGTTTCTCCTTCTCAACCTTAGCCAAAGTCAACTCAAGGTCATCAATATCTTTTTTCAACTCTGAACACTCATCCTCCAGTTTCCTCTTCTTGGCGGTAAGCTCAGCATTTGACTCTTCCTCATCCTCCAGCCTCTCATTAAACTCTTTTATCTTTGCTTCCAACTGGATTTTGGTTTTGATCAACTGATCACATCTCTCCTCTGCATCTGTTAAGTTTTCAGATTCCTTGGTGGAAGCGAAAACAAAAATATGTACAGTAAGTGTTTACACATTAGTGTTTATTTTAGGGGGAGATTCAATTAGTCAACACATATTATAATTTCTGAATGAATAAAGCTTCACAGGCTCATTGGACAGTAGCAGATGCCTATAAAAAATACTGATATTACATGTTTCAGAATGTTTAGAAAGAGATTGTTTGAAAATATATCTTTTTAAGTCCTCTACCCTTGTGACATTCATTTTACTCAATAACTTCCTTTCCATTCTATACCATTCCTCTTCCCTTTTGACATTCATTATGTACTCCATAACTTTCCTTTCCTTTCTACATATTTTAAATATGAAACAAAAATGTAGCTAAGACTCACAGACTGTACTTGGAGGTGCAGATCATTTTTTTCTTGGACAATTTTAACCATTTTCTCCTCCAGCTCCTTCCTTTTTGCCTCTGACTTGGTCAGAGCCTCCTTGGTCTTTGCAAACTCTTCCTTCATGTTCTGCATTTCTTTCTCTGACTCAGCGCTCTTCAATAGAGGTTTGATCTTGAAGAAGAGTTTCATCCATGGCCAATGTTTGACATTCATGAATGCTCGGATGTTATATTGGATAGAAAATAATGCTTCTCTATAAAGTAAGGCAAGAGAAATGATTGCTATGATCATTTTTTTTACCTATAAGGACATTTACAATTAATTAATTTCCCTAAATATTCTCGTACTATAAACAAGGTATTCTTTGTGGGGCTGATGCAGAATTAAATGCAATTTAGCTGTAATTGCTGACACGTTGCATGCACGGAACTAAACACATATGGGTCATTCCATGTGACTCACGTTATATTACATGTTCATTTTTAGAGGTTTAAATGCACCACATTAATGCTTAGAAGCAGAACAAAATGTACACTCATAGTAGTTACATTTTATTGTTTATATGCAGGACTCATTGCAACAGAATGGACATAGGAACTGAGGGGACTTATATATTCATTTAAGCCTGCTCTCATAATTACGTTTACAATATGATTGTTGTACTGTACACTTATAAGACCCTAAACTTATGATTGATGCACAAACAAAAACCTGAATGTTAACCAAACGATACTTAAAAACAATTTTGACATGTGACACGTTACATACGAATGTGACTCACGTTACATTTATGTCCCCAGTCAAAGGGCTCTGATACAAATTACTCAAACCCGTAGAATCCATATGAATTAATCAATGTAGGCCTTCCTGATTAACTGTGAAGATGTATAAAATATTTACAAAACTTAAGATTGGGCAACAAATTTCTGTGACTCGTGTTACACATGTCGTGTGACATGTTACCTGTGACTAACGTTACAATATATTAATTGGTTTTTAAAATGATGCCCTTAGAATATACTTTCATCTATTTCAGCATTATAATAGTACTTACCACACAATATACAGTACTATGATCTTTTAGCAGGATAAATATACTAAAATGTTAGTGGTTTTGTGAAATAGAATTTTTATGTATTGTGTCCTATATTTCATGGAATGACCCATATGTTCCCCTGTATGCAGAGATGTACATATCTCTGCATACAGGACCACCCCTATCAGTATGCTTGCTTTTATATCCATCATCACACCTACACCAGCCCTATACCTGGTGCATAAGATACAGGCATAATTACTGTATGTGTAATGTATGTACAACTCTGTTTAGCCTGCAGTTCCACTGACATGTCCTCTGTGAACTTTGCCTATGTGCAAATGCCCTATTACCACCAAGTTACAACCTACAGATGCAAGTGGAAATGTGACTCGGTTGCGTACTGCTTTGTATCACAGATACTCGCATATACTCATATCACATAACACATAACACACAGTACATCATCAAAACATGCATTCTATTCTGAATCAGCCCCTGAATGTTTGATAGGAACGACTCTTATTATTAACTGGAAAAAAAAAACACACTTCAAACTCCACAAAATATATCTGACAGTCCAGTCTATGCTTCTGTAATGTAATACCTCCTTTCCATCATCTTCTGGAATTCCACTCTCATAAGGAATCCCCTGCACCTAGCTTGTGTACGAGTGATGATCTGTGCCAGCCGGTCATCTCGCATCTCTTCCAGTGTCCCCAGCAGACCAGCTTTAAAGAACACCTTAAAATATCGTAGATATAACATGGTTTTTAAGGACTAGAAGTTATTTATTTCATTACAGTATAAAATATACATAATTGGAGCTACAAATATGCACCTTTGTGTGTCCAAATCTGTACTGTGTGTGGTCAATGTCGATGGATCCAAGAAGCTTTTCTG
The DNA here is from genome assembly GCF_028390025.1 of Pseudophryne corroboree. Lineage (NCBI taxonomy): Eukaryota > Metazoa > Chordata > Amphibia > Anura > Myobatrachidae > Pseudophryne > Pseudophryne corroboree. The sequence goes on from NC_086446.1 coordinate 473,199,302, forward strand.
AAGCCTTTTTGCTGTCAATAAACTGGCCCTCTGGAATAGCGCTGGCATTTAAGATTCTGTATCTGGAAAAGCAGATACAAATGTCTGATAGTGATTATTGGGTTACAGATGTGTCCCCATACATCATACAGTAGCTGTAGTGACGTGCGCTGGGGTGAGGCAGGTGAGGCAGAACCTTTCCTGTCATACTAACATTTGCACCAGAGTTTGGACTGTGTAAAGTATATGACAAATACAAATAATATGTTAGAAATATCTCCTTTGCATTATTCTAATCATTTTTATAGCCAAAACTCTGGAGTAAAAAGTCTATGGCAGGTGAGGTGCTTATCTTTTCCACACATCTCTGATCAAAAGTCACCAAATTTCCAGGTGTTCATACTGCTGCACCTGTGTATAATGTCAAGATGTACCCTTTGGCTCATATATTGCATGTACATCTGGCTCTGGGGCTAGCCAGTGCCTCCTGAGCCATTTAGCTCACCGCACTTCACTGACACACACACACACACACACACACACACACTGTCTCCCACTCTCTCACACACACTTTCTCTCACTCTATCTCTCTGTCTCTCACACACTCTTAATTATACATTATTTCTCACTCTGTCTCTCTCTCACACACTCTTACTCTCTCACTCTTTCTCTCACAAACTCTCTCTCACTCTCCCACATACACTCTCTCTGTCTCTTTCTCTGACACACAGACCAGAAGGATGGCTCTCAGGGACTTGTGCACTAGGAAGAGAAAATTGTACTGTAAATATTGTTTTGGTTTTATTACATATATTTATGTAGTATACACTATACTAGATACTTATTTATATTATCATTCAATTACATTTTTTTCACAATTCTAAAAACAATTCTTAGATGTTATTATTACTCATACCAGATCACAAATGACTGATGCAGATCTCATATGTTCTCCACTCTATTATATATGAACCCCTAAACAGAGCCGGCCCTAACCAATATGATGCCCTAGGCAAGATTTTGACTGGTGCCCCCTAGCACCACAGCTGGTTCCACATCTGACATTGCACCTCTTTTGCAGCATCATCACCCCTCACCCATAGCAGTCCTTATTTTGGTGTTTGTACCCCCTATATTTTAAAAAGGAACAGTTCGCACATTTGGCACACAGCCCAAAAAGGGGTGTGTTTTTGCTTGCAAGGGACATGGCCACACAATAGTAACCCCAATTCCAATTACGCCACACAGTACTGCAACTTTATTCACAATTGATCATGCGATAGTGTCCATAATTCATATTACATCCCACAGTAGTACCACTTTACCTTATAAACGTTACTCCTCACAGTAGAGCCCCTTATTCACATTACATCCCACTGAATTGCTCCTTATTTACATTACACCACACCCTATTGCTCTTTATTCACATTAGACGACACAGTAGTGCCCTTTCTATAAGCAATGCCACATAGTAGAGCACCTTATACACATAATTTCACACAGTAATGCCCCTTACACATATGAGACCCATTATTAATGTCCTTATAAACATTATGTGCCTTACATATTATGACAACCTTTATTAATACCCTTTTACACATAATGTCCAGTGCCCCCTACACATTTGCTGCACATTATTAGTGCCCCTATACACATAATGACACACATACAGTAGTACCCTGTTACACATATGCCGCATATTATTAATGCCCTTATACACATAATGACACACATAGTGCCCATTTACACATATGTTGCACATTATTAATGCATTTTTACATGACACACACAATGCTCCTTACACATATTATGAACACTACTGCGTAACCAACCCACTCACATGCACACAGCACTCACACTGCCACTAACACTGTGGCCTCTGCCTCTGCTTGGATACATATGTGTGCTCATAAATCTTGCCTCAATGCTAACGTCGGGCACCTTTTTATTTTTAAATGAAAATGCATCTTATTTGCATTGCTATGTGGCTAGGATGTACAAGGCGCTTCTGCCGATTAAAATGATATGCAGCATGCCTATATACTGTGTGAGACTATGGCTGTATCTGCATATGAAATGCTATACACAGAATATAGGCATGCCGCATATCATTTTAATCAGCAGAAGCTGCTGATGCCCCTAGGCATATCAAATGCCCTAGGCAATTGCCTAGTTTGCCTATGCCTAAGGCCGGCTCTGCCCCTAAATGAGAAAGTGCCATGTATTTCTCCATTTTGAATGCTGTGGAGTTGTTGTTGTTTTTCCTCTCTAATGAGGGGTCTGTAATGTAGTGTAGTGTGACATTTAAACGCATAAAGAGGTATCAGCTGGGCTGTGCCAACCCTCCCCCCCTTCCCTCTATACACTGAGTGACTGATTTGTTAATTTTCAGTTCCAGCAACAAAATAGTTAAAACAAGAAGGTGGGGGCTGTGCAGTTGGAAAAGAATAACTAGGATTTTCCCTGGGCCTTAAGTGTGCATTTTTCCTAAGAAGAGTCGTGATGACTGTTGAAGTACTGTACCCAATGCTTCCTGTATCTTCTTCACAACAGAGTTCTCTAATTTAAGTGATATTATGACTCTGGGTTTCTTACATTTATTATTTTTCATTTTCTGAGATTGTTTGCTGTACAACCTGTTGTACATATTTGCAATATTATATTTTTTGTAATCAAACCATAGAAATATTTTTCAGATAAAAAAATTCTTAATCTAGCATATTCTCCATGTTTCCTGGCGAACTTGTGAGCCTGTGATGTCAAAGCTACATCCCTAAGTGTAAGTGAGTGTGCAATTAATATTTCTGTGTGCAGGTAGCTGCAAAGGACTACCTGGTGTCAGTACATTGAGTCTTTCCTTTGCTGGTGGCAGTTACCATTTTTTATTAACCGAACATGGTGAGGTAACTATAAATCACTGGTGGCGATTTTCAGATTGAGGTATCCGGAGAATCGGCTGACCAGTCATGACAGTAGGGTAAAGAGGGGTACGTAATGTAGCGTATGGTATAGAAGGTTCAGTGATGTAGTGTAGGATATAGAGGGGTCAGTGATGTGCCGTAGGGGATAGAGGGGTCCGTTTTTAGATCCCCTGTTTCATCCTTGCATTTATTTTTCTGCACCTTTCCTTGCATGACACATCTGTTTTACTTTCCTACATTACCAGAACATCTGATGTACCTCTGCTTGAAGTCACCATACTGGATTCTGCTGGGAAAACCTTTTCTGCAAATCCTGATTCCCTCTAGCACACCATTGCACCTCAGCTGATGCAATACCAGATCATGTTCCATTGAACCTTTAGGAAAATATATTACAGACGTTAAGATGCAATTCCAGGGCCTGTTTTGCAAAATGTTCCCGTAAACTATCATTTTTTATTAGTGTATAAATTGTAGCCTATTGTTGTTAGCCATCAGAGCAAAGGTTCTAAATTGACCATTTTTGCAACCCGCAATACGATTTGCATACATAGCAGGAATGTATCAATTATCGCATGCAGGAACAGAGCTTGAGAGAAAACTCTGGCCCTTATTCAGATCTGATCGCAGCAGCAAATTTGTTAGCTAATGGGCAAAACCATGTGCACTGCAGGGGGGGGGGGCGGCAGATATAACTTGTACACAGAGTTAGATTTGGGTGGGGTGTGTTCAAACTGAAATCTAAATTGCAGTGTAAAAATAAAGCAGCCAGTATTTACCCTGCACAGAAACAAAATAACCTACTCAAATCTAACTCTCTCGGCCACCCCCGCACTTACCCGGTGATCGGTGTCCTGGTGCACTCCTTTGTCTCCTGTCATCTATCTGCCGGCTCGAGCTATGTGACCCTGTCATCTGATGTAAACTGCTATAAATGCAGGTATACAGCAGCATCAGATGACCGGGGTCACAGTGCAGGAAGCCATGACCAGAGGCACCGAGGAGCGCACCGCAACACTGATTACAATGGGGTAATTTTATAAAATGATGGTGATCAGCCTGTGGTAGACATGCTTATTAGACACACATCACCAGTGCCGGCTCCCAACTCTGCTCTGCCTGTCAGAACAGAGAACGGAGTCGGGAACTGGAGGGAACCTTTGGATAATGCTGTCTGAAGATAGCGTTATTATCACAGGGATGCCTCTGTTATTTTTTCAAAATTTTTTTTTAGTAAATTCAGCCAGATCGCATCTCCCATTCTGATTGTTATAAAAAATTGTGAATTATAGGGTTTGGAGTAGTTTTTTTTTTTCAAGAAAACTGCTCCAAAAGCCCTTAATACATTCCAGTTTTTAGTAAAAATAATATTAATAAATATACCCCATAGACTGGTACTATATCTGCAAGAGTACTCGCATTATAGATAGCCCCACTATATATATAATGCTGGACAAATTCCCATTTTCAGAGTGTTGACTGTAAAACTATTTTAATAAATAGGCCTCCTGGTATACAAGCTTGTATGTGGCTGAGGTTCTTACCTGGAGTTTTGGTCTCATTGGGAATAAGGCAACGTACAAAGTGAGGGTGTGTTGTCCTAAGATTGGTCATCAATTTATTTAAATTTTCCTGTAACAAATGGGAGATAAGCATCACTTACAGGCATGGTCTTTTGAGCTGACTGATCTAACATGGCAATTTAGTAATCAATAATTTATGCAAATGCTGTAGTGGAACAGCACAGGTTGTCCTGCACATCTCTGTTGGCTGTTAATGGAAATCTGTGATATTGGGAGGAAATGGTCCAAATACCAGCTACTCACAGACATAGCTTCTAATGGAATTACCTCCATAGAAATCATTTCTCCAGTACTTTATGGCCATCGCCAGCACAGCTAATGTACTGCCTCCATAATCACCAGGTAAAGCTTAGTATTTAGCTTGTAGACAACTTGGAAAGCGATGTAGTATATATTACTGTATATTACTGAGCTGACTTACCCGGAAAAGGGCAGATACTGTCTGGAAAGAGGAACCCTTCTTTTTGCCACCTTTCTTTCCACCAGCACCATCTGGAGTATAAAAACACATGTTTTATTCTTATCCTTATTTATACTATATCTATATTAAATACATTTTGTTGCATTTAACGGAGACTAGGAGCTCACTCTGTCATTTTACTGTTTTTTTACCAATGATTTTTAGGCACACATTTATCAACAATTCACATTTTAAATGTGATTATGGCACAAACATTTTGTCCCAACTCACAATGCGGAATTTGTTCCTAGAAAACACTGTAGCCTAGCATTTTGTATGCAGATACAGGTGCGGTCGCACACAGAATAAAGGCGTGCTGCATATCATTTTAATCAGCAGAGTCTGCTTGTGCGATGTGAATAAGACACATTTTTGGCATAAAAGGATGCCTGATGCTAACGGAGTTGCATGGGAACTGCCGGCTCACTCATGCCAGGCATCTCCCGCTGCGTGACATATTGGGGCAAGATGTATGAGGACACATATGTACATCCTGGCGATACTTAATTTTTATGAAAAAAATTTGAATACATTTGTTTTAGCAAAATATTGGTGTGAAATTGAATGATAAATATGTCCCTTAGTGATCCTTTACTGGTAGCAATATTTATCATAATCAAATTTAATTCAATACTGCATCCTATAAAACTTTCCCAAAATGATATACACACTACTTCTTAAATAATTGGAAAGACCAATCAATTACTGCTACAAATAAAGCCCAGCATGACTAGCTCTCTGTCTTCTATTAGACAGTAAACTGTATATCATACTCATAATAAATAGCATGCATATTATTTTAACCTGCGTCAGTTGCGGAATAGCTGGAAAAAAGATATGCCAATGTTTTCAGAGAAGACTTCTGGTAGAGCCCAATGACCGTTTCATTCAGTGGGTCCTTGTTCTTGTCAAGCCAGCCACTGATGTTGTAATCCACTGTCCCTGCATAGTGGACCAGAGAGAAGTGGGCCTCGGCTTTGCCTTTGGCTGGTTTGGGCTTCTGGAAATTATTGGACTTGCCAAGATGTTGGTCATACAGCTTGTTCTTGAATGAAGTGTCAGTTGCCTTGGGGAACATGCACTCCTCTTCAAGGATGGAGAAGATGCCCATTGGCTATGTAGCACATAAAATGTAGTTTTTATAAATAATACATTCATAGCTTATTCAAATGGAAACATATTTAATAACACATCTGAGAAGCAATAATAACATTGACAAAGGACAAAATACCTTCTCAATAAGCTCAATGCAGGCAGCCAAATCCATGCCGAAGTCAATGAACTCCCACTCAATTCCTTCCTTCTTATACTCCTCTTGCTCAAGCACAAACATGTGATGGTTGAAGAACTGTTGCAGTTTCTCATTAGTAAAGTTAATGCAAAGTTGTTCCAAGCTGTTGTACTGAAGAAACAGATGACAGTTGATGATGATCAATGACTACCGGTAATCAACTAATACCATTTAACAAGGTGTTACAGACATTGACTGAGCGCAACATTGACACAAGCAGGGTTTTCATTTTGTGTTTTTATCACTCTGGTTCATTGGGTTAATGCAACATATTGATCACTTACATCAAATATTTCAAATCCAGCAATATCCAGTACACCAATGAAAAACTGTCTTGGCTGCTTCGTGTCCAATTGCTCATTGATTCTTGTGACCATCCATAAGAACATCTTCTCATAGACTGCTTTTGCCAGGGCGCCAACATTGTTGTTTACCTGGTTAACAAATCAAAGGCTCCATTAACTCCCTTGTCATGATGTAAATACTATATTATCTTTCTTGTAGTGTAACACAAAAATATTAATATGGCTTTGTATAAATATGCTCCAGCATAATTGTACAAAGTAACAATATAATATACATATATATATAAAAATATATGTATTTATCTATTTATACCTAGTAGTAATATTGATTCAATTCCTGTTGAAGAAAACCAAGTACTCTTAATGTTATTGCTGCTTGGTAATTTCACTCAAGTATCCTGGCTATTCTTTATGAAAATGTTTCCAAATGTTTTATTCTTTTTACAGAACCAAGCACTATAGCCAGGGGCGTCTCTAGAGAGGAGGGGACCCGTCTGCAGACTCCGTGTGTGGGCCCCCTCCTCTCCCGTAGCCGTTGCGCTGCTGCTAGCGCTCTGAGCGCTGTAGACTCTGGCACAGTGCCAGAGTCTACAGCGCATGCGCAGGACTCCAACAAAAATGGCCGCCACTTCATTTTTTTTGTGGTCACTGCGCGACGGCTATGGGAGAGGAGGGGGCCCACACACGGTCAACGATGGACTCCGGAAAGGTAAGTATAGGAGAAATGGGTGCAGTGTGTGCATTGTGGACCCCCCCTGGACTCAGTGGCCCATGTGCACTGCACACACTGCACCCATTATAGAAACACCAATGACTATACCTAGCCTCACACACTTCAATATGGTCATAGGGGCAACTGCTGAAAGAGAGGATTTGTGGTCATTTTCTTTATACTCTTAAAGGTGAAATTGTCAACCACTATATGTTGGTGTCTTGTTAGCTGATGAACACACACACACACACACACACACACACACACACACACACACACACACACACACACACACACATGCAGTCTTCAGCCAACATGATATTTTACTCACTAAAATGTCACTGAAAGATGTTGAGTGGAATTGCAAAAACATTAGATACACACAGATACAAACACAAACAGAGTGAATACTTGCCAATAGGGTCCTAAATGAAACAAAATGAGGTATTGCTAGCTTTACCAGCAGCAGTTGTGTGTGATGAAAAGCTTGATAGTGATGACATTATCCAATTTTTGTCTACATTTTACACTATTGATGTGTATACAGTAGAGATGGTTTTGGCCATTCCTCCTAACATTTCTAAACTATAATTTGGGACCCTGAAGCAGCTGAGGACAGGTACTTCCCAAAAAGTGGTGGGGCCTCACAAGGAAGGGTGCATGGCCTTGTGGCATGTACCCATGTTAATCACTGTGGGGAAGTACCCAGCATTTCCAGAGATGCTGTGCAAACCCCCCGCTCTCCCAGCACAGTGAACAGATGCAGTGTGCATGTGCACTGCACTGTCCCAGGACAGTTGGGAGGTATGGGTTGGTGCTGAGAGATATTATAGTGGTAAAATGCATTCTTACCTGTTGCACAGTCTGGCCTTTAGTGACATATTCATTTCCAACTTTGACTCTGGGGTAGCAAAGCCCTTTAAGAAGCTCAGAGGAGTTTAGATTCATCAGATAGGCGATCTTATCAGCAACTGGAAGGAAAATAAACACCTTTATCTACAGTGCAAGAAAGATTCACTCAGACCTAAAACAACTTTACTGAACAAATTACTGTTAGTGCAGGGCAAAAACATAATATAAATATTTTCTGCTAGATGTTAAAGCCAACAACATAGCAGAAGATTATACAATACATATTGGACTGTGCCTGAATATATGAGGAGCTAAATAGGATGGAAACCAGAATGCAATTATAAAATTAAATGCTAAATTTGGATATATTTGGATATATTTTTTACAGAAATGAATCAATAAAGAAATATTGGGGGACCATTTATAAATAACACTAACTGACAAAAGATAACTTCACTTAACTGCTAATCCAGACAAATGCATTAGTGTGACCATGCTTAACTACAGGCTGATACATTGCCACATCCTATTGGATTACACGGGATATGCACCCTGATATTTAATTTGGACTCTAATTCTGGACTGGACCACTAACAGCCTAGAAAAAACGGGATTTCCCCTCGCAGCTAATACAGACTGCCATCTATTGCTGGAATACTATTGAGAACACTGCTCAAACATCCGGGATTGACAAGATGTATTAAAGATCGTGGACCGTAAATGGAGTGATTCCTAGTCAGGGTATGAACTCTATTATCATTGGAACATCATTAGTGGCATTTTGACATGACATATACAGTATGTAAGACTATCCTATTTGAGAGCATTGTGGCCTTTTGACATGTTTTTAACAGTAATTTGATATAGGTTTAAAATAAAACTGAATATTTAATGGAATAAATGTGTTTTAATTGAAACAATACCGCTTTGTATATTGTTATTCAGCCAGCGCTGATATACCACTATTTCATTTCTCTATATATAGTTATATTTGGGGACTGACACTCCCCAAATACCAGCTGCTGCTGACCGCGCACTCAGATCAATATACTTTGTTCTTAACTACAGAAAGTCTCATACGGTGTGTTTAGATGATGATAAAGCCCAAACGCTGTTCTGGTTCTTAGTAAATCAGCTTTCTGGTATGCAGTCTTTATGTCGAAAGTCACTATGTGAAATGGTATTTAAAGACTTTTAACCATGTGAGTCTTATCATTTTAAAGATGTGTTCTACTTTTAATCTACCTACTCTTAAAAACCCAATGATATATGTTTTAAAAGAACATAACTTTTTATTTCTCCATTTTACAATGCTGCATTATAATTCCTTTAAGATCCAGAGTTTATGTTGCTCATAGCAACCAATATATGATTCATTATTAAAAGTGCACTAGATATTTCAAATATTTTCATATACAGTATATGGCAAGAATACTAAAAAAACATGTATATATTAAAAATAAAATGCAATTTTTCCTCTTTTTCTATCTTATATGTAGTATTACTCCTGCTTCACATGGTACAAGCTCTTCATCTATACCCTGCATGCATTCTGATAGAATCTTCTAACCTTCTGTACCATCAGGCTCGGCCTGCTCCTCTCTTTGCTTCTGCTTGAACTTCATGTTACCATAGTGTATTACAGCACCTGTCAGCTTGTAAATGGATACCTTTTCATCAGCGGAGAATCCCAGGATATCAATGGCACTCTATGGATTAAAATAACATAGCTCACAAACCCAGCCTCATTCATTTAGAGTCTATCCGTGTTGAGGTCAAAAGCTACATGCAAAGATTAAGGCTGTAGGTGATAGAGGGTGAAAGAGCAAGAAAAAGAATCTAATATACAATATATTATATACAACTGCTGAAAGCATCATGTTGAATGCTGTACAATTAGGAAGTGTTTCTCTATCTTGCAGTACCATGGGATACCCAGGGAAAAGGGAAGTATAGAACACTGATGCACTCAGTGATTTTGATGTAGTCCACTCCACTTAGGAAAGAAAAACTGTGTAAAATAGTGTTGGCTGGACTTCAACTAGCTCAATTTCAGATCTTTAACCTATTCTATCTGTTTAAATATTTGAGGTTTGGGAAGAAGGGAAATAAATAAATATTATGTTACACTTTTAAACAAATCCCCACCCAAATCCAGAATGGGTGCACATCCTGGTGACTGAATTCTGACAGCTGGGATCCCGAAAGAGGAGACACCATGGCGATGGACAGGTAAGCCGCTGGGAGGGGGGAGGTTTAGGTTTAGGCTGCATTTCGGGAAATTACGGTTAGGCTGCGTCCTGGGGGGGTTAGGAGTAGGCTGTGGGGAAGGGGGGTTAGGCACCCCCATAAGAGGGTTAGGGTTAGGCTGCGGGTGGCGAGAGTTAGGTTTAGGCAGCGGGTATGGGGGGTTAGGTTTAGGCACCTCCAGGGGTTGGTTAGGGTTAGGCACTAAGGGGGGAAGTTAGGGTAGGCTGCGGGTAGGGAGGGTTAGGGTTAGGGGAGTGGGGAGAGGGGAGAACACCCCTTACTCACCCCTGTTGGATTTTCAACCATCGGGATCCCGGCGTCAGTATTTCAAATGACGGGATTCCGTGTGGTGGAATTACATACTGATCCCTACTGGACACACTGCTGAATTCCTTTTACAGTTCTCATACTTACATCAGTAGCTAACAGTTCTTCCGTGTCATCGATGCTAGCCACTGAAATCTCCCCTTGGCTTACAAATGGGTAGTCATATGGGTTAGTGGTGATCAGAAGCATTTCTGGAATTATATTAAATATAGGAATAACATTAGAATTGTTGCTGGCAATGCTGGATTCCTGTGAAAATAAAACACTTTATTTTAAGTCAGGTTTATGAACAACCAAAAAAACAAGTGACTTAAAGCAAGACTGTATTATTATTATTATTATTATTATTATTATCTTTTATGTATATGGTGAAACTAGGTGCAGTAAAGAGATTAAACAACCCAATTTTATGGTATAAAATAACATACTGTATAACAAAATTATTAGAACCTGTGGAAGGGTCCGCGTTATTCAGGACACTGTGGCCCAGAAATTCTCATCAAGTTTTATGTGCTGTGCAGCTGTAAGGATGCAGCTGTGCAATACCGTACAGCTAATATGCTAATGCAGCAGGAGACATATGATGAAAATAGACGCCTCCTGTCTGCTTCCGTGATCCACTTGTGAGTCTTAAGATGCACCATTGGCTCACACTGCATGACCATCGGTCAAATGAGTAACCTTCAGGTTACTCAGATTTCCATCTCAGGTCCACAGCCGAGGTCAGTAAAGCGCTGGAGCAGTTGAGCGATTCTAGCTTGCAGCTTTAAGAGGAGTCTTACCACTTTGTCGGCAAGAGTCAAAGGTTCTAGACAGGCATGACCTGGCTTTGACAGATCAAAAACTGAAAATAAATAAATAAAATGTGGTGGTCCGAATAGCGAAAATGCTTTTCGAAAATAAATAAAATATATTTTTCTCTTCTAATATCATCTGATATCGCCAATTTATGATGGTATTAGTGCCTCAGTTCTTAAATAGGCTTATACCAGAGATATCACTAGATGGGGTTAGGATTTTAAAGTTTACTTCTATTGAGTTTTGTTAAAGAAATGGAAAAAGAATGTGCATAAATAGTAGCGCTCTCCAATCACCACATTATAAACATATCACCTTAAGTAAATGAAATGGAATCAATGTAACTGATTCACCATTTACATGCAGGAATAGCCTCTGACCTCCATGTGACTAATGGAAAGAAGATTATCACAAACAGAAATGAGGTGGATTCACCGGTTAGGTACCTTTGTACCGAGGGGGCTAAACGGTGAATTCGAACTGAAGTGTTTTCTACCTTACTTGGTTTTTTCTTCTGTTTTTTGGATATTCAGATGTCCTTTATATATTTATATACTATTTCTATGTTTTAAATATTTATAAGTTTTTTGTTTTCTTTTTTATACATGTTTTTTTGAGTTTTATGATATCGGGACATTTGTGATGCTGGACAATTTTGGTTGGATTCCCTATTCCGGACCAGTCCCTGACAGACAGAGGACAATATGTGCTAGATGGAACGCAAATAGAAGAATTTCCGGAAGGTGGAACGCATGTTACCCTCAGAAGGTACTTCCGCTTCCCGGTTTGCGTCTTTTAGCAGAAGTAAAGTACCGGGGAGAAGCCAATTAGCGGTAATGAGACTCAGCTGCTTATGAGGATGTTTTAGGGTTTAAATAGTGTTCGAGTGAGCCATTCAAACCACGCTTCTGACGAAGGACCACGTGTCCGAAACACGTAAAGCATGGCTTGCTTGTTTTGTCAACTCCTGGATACATCCATATCCTTGTGGTATCATCCTTGCGGAGGTGGAGCCGTGCATCCGGAGCTCGGTCACCCGATCACCCATTCTATATCTGGTGTTCAAGGATCCCCTTGAGACAAAACCATCCAAGATTGGTGACATGTCCAATGGAGTTCTTTTGATATGCTGTTTTTATATTCATGTTTATGAGTGCGATCTGTGAAATAAATTTGTCCCCATTTTAAGGAATACTACACTATGTCTGCCTCTTTTCATGTGTCTCCCTGTTTTTTCCTGTAAAAAGGGAAATAGGAGACACGTGTTTTTGCAGGTTCAGACTACTTCTTGGAGGGATTCAGCAGGACTGTTATTCATATATGAGAACTTTGTTCCACACTTCAGGCCTCATCTAGTCACATGGAGGTCAGAGGCTATTCCTGCATGTAAACGGTGAATCAGTTACATTCATTCCATTTCATTCACTTAAGGTGATATGTTTATAATGTGGTGTTTGGAAAGCGCTACTATTTATGCACATTCTTTTTCCATTTCATTATTGTTTGAGTGTGTTTTGGATGCACATTTTATGTACATTGTGTAGCTGCACCCCAATTTTATGCGCATTTTCTTCAGAGTATTTTTTTCTGTTCATTAGGTTTTGATAAATACTCATGAAAAACATTCCTTACCGATCAATTCTGGCTTCTTGTTGGACATGATCTGGTAGAAGATGTGATAACTCCTCTCAGCTTTCAGCTGAAATGTTACTCTGGATTTCTCAAGCAGATCTAAAAAAAAAAAACGTTATGGGTAACATGAACATTACACTGAAATATATTTTATTTGAAAAAACTATGTCTCAGATCTATCCGGATAGAACAGAGATGTTTGAGAGATATTTTGTCTGCTATTCTTTGTCATCATAATGCGGATATTTTAAAAATTCTAAATTACCTCTAGGGAAATGCCGGCTGTCACTATATTGACAGCGGCATCCCATCTGCTGTAATCACGGCAGCGAGTCCCCTTGCAGACTAGCTGCACTCACCACACATCGGTTCCGGTGGCTCACTTCACTTGCCACAGATTCTGTCCCCACTCAGGTGGTGGTGTGGACCCACCAACCAAGTGGGAATACCGAGCATTTGTAGAGATTTTAGGTGTTGGTATTTCACCGGCTGTCAGGATTCCAGTGTTGGTCTCCTGAATGCTGGGATTCCAACAGCCGGTATATTGACTGCATCCCGTGTATAGTTTATCTCAGCAGAAAAATTGATTACAGTACGGAAGCTTACACTAATATTATGTGGGCCATACATCAGATCTGTGATTCCCAGATGATAATCCAATCTACTGATTGGCAGACATCGATGATCTGTGATCCATTGGGAAATCAGGGAAATTCATAGTGTTAAAATCCCTGAATAATTTTTTGGTCATAATCGTCAAATTGTGCCGATATAGTACATAGCTTTATATGAAAGGTAGCTTGTAGATCTGCAGATGATGTGGGATTACAAGTCCCAATGAGTGTACAATAGTAAATCTGTGGCTGATGATGGGATTTAAATTTCCACAACATTTGGTGAAGCAACGGTTGACTATATAACAATTTCCTTTTAAGGTTGCTTACATGTTTCAATATCAGCAGAAGACAGTTTTCCAGTGGTGCCAAAATGGATTCTAATGAATTTACCCTATAAAATAAAGAAGTAAAAAATCAGAATAAACAAGTTGCCAGGTCTGGAATCCCCCTTCAGCAATAATCCACAGTTGTTGCAATGCTATCTGTGGGCAAGAGCTGGGGATACAAGTCCAAACAATTATTTAATTGTTCATTTATAAGATACCGGTAGCAAGCTGCAGACTATTTCAGGGCAGGAGGAATATACATTCCTAACTAAATTAAAATGTTTGCACTTATGTCTACATTCAATTTCAAGGGAAGCAGAGAAATGGTTTTGTGGCAAAGAGGGTACTTTGCCACGTCCTGATACTCACAACATGCCTCACTACCTGGGACAAGGGGCTGATAGGGTTCATAGTTCTGCTCCTCAGTACAGAAAAGGTAATTCATGCAGCTGATCTATCTGGGTTTGACTGATTGTTTAGTGAAAATATAAAGGTTTGTGGGTACCGGTGGGTGGGGCTTCCAATGCTGACGAGCAGCCGGATGACAGAGGGGCTGCTGTGTGTATTAGCTAGTGTTTAGGGAAGCCATGCTTGGTGAACACATGTGATGTACAAAATTTGTGAAGAGTAAAAAAGCCACCTGATAAAGCAACCAAAGGGAAGAGTCATTCTTTGTAAAGCAGACCTTTACAAAGTGGTGTCTGAAGTTTACAAAGGGGTCAGACCTATTTACAGTTGACATTTTATTCATTTTTTATTTTTTTTTGCTACTTGCCCACGTAAATATTTTGGCCAGTTAAAAAACAAAAGAGGAGGGAGCTTATGGATATTTTGAGTGCTATTAACAATTTAGAGAATATCTGCTCACAATGCGTAGATGAGTGTCAACACAAATTATAGCCCTTTCTACATGCTATTCATATTTGAAGAAAACAAAATGTTTTGTTTTTTTAAGAAAGTCAAAAATGTGGCACCTCTATAGCACTTCAAAGGGAGATAGCAGCCTTTAAACCAAATGGTTAACCCACAAATAACCAAAGATATATCAAGAAATATGTTTGTTTCACACTCTCCACACTATAAACTACTCATAGTATTTATGAACATACAACTTACGAAACGGGATGAATTGTCATTCCTCACGGTCTTCGCATTACCAAAGGCTTCCAGCAGAGGGTTGGCCTGGATAATCTGATCCTCCAGGGTGCCCTGTAATAGAACTATCGAGTTAGATGGCTCTATTATGAACAGCCAATGACCAATTGAGCTCAATTATTTGCCATCATTATGCAATTATAGATGTTACTGTGGTAAAGACATGGAAAACTGGGATCACTGGAGAACACTAGTTGGATTGTTTTCCTCCTATCTCTATTTCCTGTGCCAAAAAAAGCCATGTTCTACAAAATATCATATTTATGGTGGGTTTATGTGTGTTTTAAGATGCAGAATATGGTGAATGCATAGCTATACCTTGGCTTTGGAAGTTTCTTCTTTCTTTTTGTCACCCACAGATGCAATTGTTGCAAAATACTGGATGACACGTTTCGTGTTCACAGTCTTTCCTGCTCCGGATTCTCCGCTGGGGATGAAAAATTAAATGACAACATAAGGTGTTAATTACGGCAAAACCTTTAATAAACCATAAATGGAAAGACTCTG
The DNA here is from genome assembly GCF_028390025.1 of Pseudophryne corroboree. Lineage (NCBI taxonomy): Eukaryota > Metazoa > Chordata > Amphibia > Anura > Myobatrachidae > Pseudophryne > Pseudophryne corroboree. Next base: position 473,215,017 of record NC_086446.1, read on the forward strand.
TTTTATACATTTTTAAGAAGAGATTATTATTTCTAGATAAAAATATTTAAAAAAAAAATTAGATTGTTTTTCCTGCTCTTATCTTATTCATTAATGTCCTGTTTTGGTTGTTTTGGATATTGAGGAAGACCTACTGAAGAAGAGGCCATCTAGACTGCAAGATTTGAGTGACTAGTAGAAATCACACAAACTAGATACTACTGCACACTAAAAGAGAAAGTGTGGGCAATGAAAACTAAATTACAAAACAGTATCCTTTTTTAAACCATTACAGGTTTTTTTAAAATACTTTCACCTGGGCAGTCTTACTACAGTATATAGCATAAACTTTGTCAAGAGAATGAAACCATGAGGTTTCATATATTTCACCTGCCTAATAGCTACAATTGCCAGAAACTGACAAAGAATGGAGAAAATGTTTTACATTCAAGTCAACTCTTCATTTTCAGATAGGGTTCTCCTTTATTACAGTTTTCCAAAAGTCTAATTTTTCCCTTTGATTTATCAGATTACTTTGTTTTTCCACTATGTATTCTGCTAATTCATTTCTATCCATAGACATCCCCTTAATTACACAGCTTAACCTGTGTTTATGTATTTGAATAGTCAATTAAAAATATTGTACTCAAAAAATTTTTATTGCTTAAAACATTAACTTTTTATTTTGAGATACCCTTGTATATAATCCTTGGGTTGGTCATATGTCTGCGGTAAAAATGAAGAATTTATCAAAATCCTTTACACAGGGGTATATTAATGCCTGAGGAGGCCCATGTGCAGTGGGTCCCCTCCTCGGAGCAATCCCCCTATCCCCCAATCTTACAGTACCTTGTGATGGCAAGCAGGTACTTCCACCTGCTCAGCACCATCTTCCAAGTGATGTTCGGGAAGATGGCGCATTTTCACAAGAAAGAAAAGATTCTGGCACAGTGCCAACGTTTTTGCTTCCATTGTGCTGCACCATCTACCCGAATATGTCATTATGAAGATGCCTCGGAGAAGGGGCCCAATTGCTGACACAAGATAAGTATACTCTTGGTGCTGGGTGTATGGTGTGGGTCCTCCCTGGACCCAGGGGCCCGTTTGCATCACACACCCTTATCCCATTATAAATATGCCTATGCCTTTACTTGTTACGTATTATTCCATTTCCTCCTCTAATTAATCCTATTCATAGGTTTTATGCTACAAAAAAGTTTTGGTTCACAGAATGTAGAATATTAGATTTTTGTAATCTTTTTTTGGCATTTACAAAAATGTGATTTTTTTTATATGTCCATATATTGTCAGTAAAGTTTGTGGGTAGCAGTAACAAAACAAGTAAATAAACTAGAATTATACTGTACATACGTGATCAAGATAGACTGGTTTTCACGATCTGAAATAAAAAAAAAGTTAAATATTTTTGGTCTATTCTGTAATTATTTAAATTATTTAGTAAGCATTTCTTTCTCTATTACACTACAATACATGGTATTTTGGTGTTACAATTCATGAAAACTGAGTCAAAACAAAATAATTATCACAATGTTTTCTGATTATCTTTTCATCCTGAAATCACCCTCTCCTTAAACTCCTTCGCTGACTCCCCTTCCTCTATAGAATCTAGTATATGCTCCTCACTCTACTATTCAAAGGGGATGTAGTTGGTACCCCAAAGTTCTAGATGCCTGCGGTTAGAAGACCAGCACCGGAATTCCAACACTGCTCAGAATCCCAATTCCAGAATCCCAACAGTCAACATCATGAATGTACTGTAAGTATGCCGGGGAGGGTTAGGCTGCAGGTGGAGATTAGGGTTAGGCACCAGGGGAGGGTTAGGGTTAGGCTGCTGGAAGGGAGGTTTAGGGTTAGGCTGTGGGTAAGGAGGGTTAGGGAAAAAGTAAGGGGGAGAGTTAACCTATTTACCTAAATGTGTCAGGATTCTAACAATAGGGATGCCACTGTCGGGATCCCATACTCAACCCATTGAAAGCACACTTACATTAACATCATCATCTCAATCCACACTTCTCTCAATCTTTTTTCTATTCCTCTTATTGTCACCTTGCCTCTACACTGATTGGAGGTAATCCAATTCCATTTCTACATCTAATACTTCTCCAGTGCTGCTCCTCATTCTCTAGCCCCATCAGACTGTAAACCTGCCCGCTTGGATTTAAATATTTCCTGAAAACACAGCTGTTAAATAAATTACTTCTCAGACTCTTAACTCACACCCTCTGTCCATGCTCCTCATCTCTTCCCAGTTTACCTGCCAGTTTTACCTCCATTCCCTACACTGTAAGCTGTTATGAGCGGGGCCCTCCACCATCTTGGTTCTCAACCTATACTATCATTGTCTTCGGTGGGCTTCCACTTACTGTGAGTCGGATTCTCTGTGAACCCTTCCAGGTCGCTAGGGTGTATATGTATTAAGCCGTAAAAAGAGTGGAAAATTGGAAAAGCTGCCTCTAACACCCAATCAGCTTTATCAATTGCATTCTATAAAATGATAGGCAGAAGCCAAATGATTAGCTGTTATGGCCAACTTCCCCATTTCTTCACTCTTTCCAGTGCTTTATACATCCCCCCAGGTCATTAATAGCTGAATAATTAACTCATTGTTAGAATTATTTTTCCTCTGTGCTGTCTGTATAACCCATTTCATACTGGATTTTCTGTGCAGTGCTACGGACACTTGGCAATCCCATATAACTAAAATATAATTACAAATGCACTTGATGTCATCATTAGTTATCTCTAATAGGTATATATATGTCCACCCACTTGGCGTATAATTTAATAAGCCTTATCTATGAATCTGGCAGACAATATATCACATAGATACAATATGATCCCTGTATAGTTGTGTTTTATAATTTTATTGACTCACCAGTCAGCATGGACTGATAGGCGTTATCAGAGATAGAGAAGATGTGTGGTGGAGCCTCCTGACGCTTTTTCCCTCTGTACCCATTAACCACCTCAGGGTTGTACACAGGCAGCCACTTATATGGGTTGACAGTGACACAGAACAGGCCTGAATATGTCTGTCCATGAAACATAATGAAACCAGATTAAAGACAAAAATAAATCACCTGTTGATAATTAGATATGGGATGATTAACAATGCCTGTTATATATTGACAATAGAGAAATGCAATCTCTTTTCACATGACAGCTTTTAAATTTGTATATAGACATAATTTAGGCACACTTGTGAAATCTTATCCTGACATTACTGGATACTACAATTTACCAAAATGTTTTGTCATCAGATCATGGAACTCAAACATAATGTATGTTACGGGCATTTTGCGTCTTTTTCTAAAACCATTGCTTTATCTTTTCAGCTTTTTTTTACTTAAAATTTTCTTGGGATATGATGAAAGCTGGACTCTGGCTATAACTGTACCCAGTGTTGTGTTATATAGAAGAAACACAAATAACTCTGCCTGATCATCTAAACGTGATACTTGAATATCATAGAAGGAAGAAAGGTAAATGAAGCAAAGTGTTTTATAAAAGTAACAGTGAGAGTAAATAAGCCAAGAAATGAAACTTGGCGCAAAGTCAGAAATTAGAAAACCCCATTTACTAATACAGTTTCTTATATATACCACCTTCACAAGCCACATTTTCCCTTTGCCCTTCCCAAACAGTGAACTTACATAGATCATCCAAGCTGCGTAACGCTCTTTGAGGTTATACAGGACAGCGGGCTCATTCAAGTGAGTCATCATCGCCATATCTTCAATTTTATCATATTTAGGTGGATTCATGGGGAAGATTTGGTCATCCTTCACTGTTAAAGTCTGCAGAGAACATTTTAGAAGTGCATTGTTAGATAGTAACTCTACTCCTCACCTCTATGGGTGGAATTCAAGTGTGTTGCGCACCAATAGCCACTGGATGGCACCCGACAAAGCAATTCAATTGTTACTTTATTCGGCCGGTCACAGCCGTCAGTGCTGAAATTTCGACTCGCAGCCCGATTCCCCCCCCCCCTCCCCCCCCGAGCTGCTGAGCACAAATTACAAAAAAGTCATCCATTTGAGCGCTGAAATGGGACTTTTTGTGGGCGCGATAATGTTCCCTCATCTTGATGGGCACCTAACTGGTAATATAATATTTACACAGTCCAAACTATAGAATTAGTGATAGCATAATTAGTCTCTGATATCTAGAACAAAATAAAAACTTCTAAAAATAACTATTGAATCTCAATGAGGACTAATTGCATATTGATGATTTTCTTTGTGGAGAAAAGGTTTGTATGAATTTTCATGTCAATAAGCTCAATGATTAGAATTCAGACTACCTAGTCATACATACACAAATATGGCAATGAAATAGTTATATCTAATATACTAAACATTCACTTTTGCTATAGTTAAGAAAACATGACAACATTAGTCAATTTATGCACAGACTGAGAAACTGTCTCTATGATCTGTAAGTTCTCCCTAAATAGATGTGATATTATATGGTACTAGCTGGAGTACCCAGCGATGCCCGGGATTTTAAGAATGTCTGTTTACAAAGATAAATGTAAATATTAAACACACAGTATAAATAACATTGTAGATAGCTGAATACCCATGCTTTGCTATCGGATGAGGATGGTAAATTAGAATGATAGTTTTTCGTTTAATTTATATTGGTTGGAGATCTAGCATATAGGCATATCTTGCTTCCCTTATGCACTTTGTGTAGAGGCCAGACCCCTTTGTGTTCCCCCAAGGGACCCTGCTCTTTCCACTATACAACTCTCAGTCTGTGGCTTCCTGCTGCATCCATTCCCCTCCTCACATCATGTCACTGCCCCTGTGAAATTATATTTTTTTTTTACAGTTTCTTATATAGCGCAGCACATTATGTATCTCCTGATATACTCTGTGCTGCTGGGGGACCATGCGTCTTCCACTATATAACTCTCAGTGTGTGGGTTTGTGCTACTTGCATTTGCCTCCTCATATCATGTCACTGGCCCTGTCACATGCAGCCCTGTCATCACTGACATATCATGCATGTCCTGATATAGTGTGTCCTGCTGGCCCACCACTAGGGGTGCTAGTGGTGTGTTACCCCCACAGTGTTTGTTCCAGGCTTGTAAGTCATATGTGTACCAAGTTTGTTGTAAATTGGTCCAGGCATTCGGGAGTTATGTTGTCTCCTGACATACTCTGTGCGGCTGTCCCACCCCTAGGGGTGTCTAACCCCCACAGAGTTTGTTCTCAGAGTGTACGTCAGATGTGTACCAAGTTTGGTGTAAATTGCTCCAGGCTTCCACTGTTATGCTATCTGCTGACATACTCTGTGCTGCTGTCCCATCCCTGTGGGTGCTAGCGGTGTCTGACCCTCATAGTGTTTGTTTCCAGAGTCAAAGTCATATGTGTACCAAGTTTGTTGTAAATTGCTGCACACATTCCAGAGTTATGCTGTCTGCTGAAATAGTCAGTGCTGCTGCCTCACCCCCACAATGTTTGTTTCCAGATTGTAAGGCATATGTGTACCAATTTTTTAGTACATTGCTCCAGCAATTCCGGAGTTATGCTGTCACCTGATATACTCTGTGCTTCTGTCTCCCCCCTAGGGGTGCTAGGGATTTCTAATTGTTTTAGTTGCCTCCGCCGTGTTTTAATACGGTCGTATGTAAAAATTCACGATCTTCGCTTGTAAACTGTGGATTTGTATAGGACAGAAGGCCAAATTTTCGCTTTTATATAGTAGATGGAGAACTTATGGGCTTAACTTGTAAACTACATGAACAATAGGATGGACTCTGCAAATGTGTTGGTGTTTACATCATGTGAAAACTGAGCATACCTTTTACATGGGCTCATTTTCCTAAGCTGGATAACGGCATTTAAAAAGCCCAATAGTAAATGGCAAAACTGTTTATTGTGTACAACCCTTGTGAATGACTCGCAGATTTCAACGTAAAATAATTATTTAAAATTAGTTTAAGATAACACATATTGACAATCATCTTACATTACAGTGTCTCTGACTTCCATAACCTGTATAAAAGCATAGGCATGAGCAAGAACCGACATGGGGGTAACGGACTACCTCCTCCACTCCTTACTGTGGGACATAGTGCTCACCTGTGCCGCCCAGGGAAGCAGTCTATGTTCTGGATGGTAGGAGAGGACACCATAATGTGGCGGAGGGGGGAAGTCTCAGAGCGACACCCCCATGTCGGCTTCTGTGAACACCTATGCTCATGCCTATTCTCCTTGTTATACAGTATGTAAACACAGGTGTGATAATGGTTTTTGTTGTTCAGTTCAGACAATAAAATATGTTCATTACAGTGAGAAAAACAAATGTAATGTCGGCACTATCTCTTAGTTAATGTTCTGTTTATCAAGACAAACACCTCATTGGGGATATTTGCAACTCTAGATCAAAGGAATTACAACTCCCAGCTCCAAAATGCAATCTTGCTGGAATCTGGGTACCATCTAATACTACTGCAGTTTGAGAACTTCCTCCTATACCTGAATTATGTTGAGAGACGTACTTACCTGCCCACCCTCCGTTTTTACAGTTGCCTTCCCTCCTTCCTTGCTTTGAAGCGTACCCTTCACATAAGCTTCTTTAGCTTCAGTCACAAACACAGATGTCTTTGCATCAAACGGCTTGTTTTGGGCTTCAATCCGCTCCTTCTCAGATTTCCTGAGAAAATGGGCGGCCACCCCAAAAATCGACATCTCCTGGTCCGAACTCATGGCTGCGCCTTACGAGATGGCGTTTTGTGGTAAAAGAAAAACCTCTGCCTGGTTGAAGAAGAGAAAGAAAAAAATGAACACCAATTTTTTAGCAGCTGATCATCTATACTGTATGTCCCAGGTTTGATGTGGAGAGGAATAGAACAACCTGTAGTCCAATTACACCTTAACAGCATTGCAGATGGTTTCAGGAGAAGAGTGATAGGGTGTGATCTGTCAAACTGTGTGAATAGTGAGGACAGGGCAGCACACAACAGGGACAAGTGGAGAATACTTTTATATATTTTCTTCAATTGCCCATGAAGGAACTAGATTATTCCTCTGGCCTCTCCCAGCTTGGAATTTTGTCATGTGTCAGCTGTTGGAATTGCTGTTCCTATCCTCTAAGTCAGGGATGGGGAACCTTTGCCCCCCCCCCCCCCCCAGCTGTTGTTGAACTACACATCCCAGCATGCCCAGTTTTAGCATGGCCAAATAGCAAAACTGTAGCAAGGCATTCTGGTATGTGTAGCTCAACAACAGCTGGAGGGCAAAAGGTTCCCCATCCCTGCTCTAAGTACTAGCAGCATTCTGTCTATTTTCAATCACATAGCTTCATAAAACAATTCCATGATCTTTATAGGAGGTTACTTTCTAGACAAGCATACTGAAATACTTGGTATATATTCTACGCTCTCTACAAGGAAATCCATTTGTTTGCTCTGCAAATAGACAGGTAACACTTAAGATTCTATAGTCTCGACTACTGATAATTCCATGCCCTAGCTCTGCAGAGATTATCTAGGACAGATAACATTATATTATGCTTTCTGCAAATGCTCTAAAAAAAGAAGCCAGTTTGCAATATATACAAATAGAGTTAATATGTGAATTAAATGTTTATGTTATATGCTGTTTGATGTTTTTATGACATTAATATATCATAACTAAATTATTATAATGCTTTCACTCCAAGTGGCCCACTGATTATTGATAAGGGCTAAACAAATACAATTGATGCATAGCAGTGATACAGTATATGTAACAGAAGTGGAAGAGTTGCTCTGCAGTCAGTATGATACTACAACTAGCATCATATTTGTGACAGCCATAAATTAGAGGTTGTTACAAATTACAATACATCATTGCATGTCTCAGAACAAGCAAGTGTGAAATATGGGATGCGGTCAAGATCCTGCCGGACAGAATCCCGGCGGTCAAAATACCGACACAGGGATTCCGAACGGCACAATTCCGACATATTCTCCCTCTGTGGGTGTCCACGACACCCATATAGGGAGAATAAAATAGTGTGCCCTTAGCGTGGCGAGCGCAGCGAGCCCGCAAGGTGCTGCGTTGCGCTCGCTCCCTGTCAGGATTGTGCCGGTCGGGATCCCAGTGTCGGTATTTTGACTGCCGGGATCCCTTCCGGCGGGATTTCGTACTGATCACCAAACATAAATGCTGATCCCATTAATGTGGTTTTAGATAACCTCTATGTTTCTAGATTTATCAACTACCAGTTCCAGAACACCGCTCCCTGGCAAGTCCTACTGTATTGTATTGTAAATCCACAACTGGCGCAAAGATACCAGTTGCCTTCATCTGCCTGCCATGCTTTATTCTCTAGTCCCAAATAATTTCATTATTAATTATTTAACCTATTTTTGTTTCAGATTACTGCATGTCTTAATGTCTTCTGACATACTGTAAGTTAGCGCTAAATTCAAATGACTTTTTATTTGCATATTTAACATACTGTATATGTATTATCATCTAGCTATTTAAAATACCCTTTTTTAGTGGGTAATGAGCCTAATTTTGAGTCGTACATGAAGGCATATGCAACTGAGTTTATTGGTGGTTGCCCATCTGCAAGTCTACGCAACTGGCCTGCAAATAACGTTTTTTATGTACCTCCATGCGGCCGAATGTCCAAGAACTGAGACGCCCACTTTTAAAGTCTGTGCACACTGTAATACCTAAAGGTGTGCCCTTATACACCATTAAAACTTGAACCAGCACTATGGCAGGTGCAGTTTCTCTGTCTGACCATGGTCTCTTATGCCTGTGGCTGTGTGTCTGTGAATGCAGCTGCTTATATTGACACGCCTGCTACACTCCCAGAACATGGCCACTTTTGTGTGCATTACTAGCCACCACCAAGGATGCCCAACAGTTTTCCACCACATTTCTGATACAGGCTGTCCAAATTGCAACAGCTCCTCTGTGTGTACACTCTGGGGGACATGTACTAAGCAGTGATAAAAGTGGAGAAGTGAGCCAGTGGAGAAGTTGCCCATGGCAACCAATTAGCATTGAAGTAACATTCATAATTTGCATACTATAAAAGTATACAGAGCAGCTGATTGGTTGCCTGGCAACCAATCAGCTGCTCCACTTTTATCACTGCTTAGTACATGTCTCCATCTGTGACATCCCAAACCTCGAACTTCTAGATTTGCAGTGAAACCACTTTGATTTTAAAGTAATACTTTGCGGATATATAAACTCTCTAGCTATGTGAAGATCATTTGACTTGTTTCAATTACCCTTTAGAAATGTAAAGATTAAACACTAGTTATCCCAAAATATTTCATCATTCAGTATCATGAGATATTTTCATTTAATTAACACCTAGAAATACAGCTGAGTATAATATTCCAGAGACAGTAAGGCTGAAAATCAGTTTGGGATAACTGGTGTTTTATTTGTATACTAAAGATTACCTATTACTGTGAAAACCAGGAATAGCCCTAAAGCAGAATTTCATCTTTTTAAACCCTAACACCCTTATCATCTACTGTTCTTAGAAGAACTGCATTGCTGCATTGAATTCCTTTTGCGATCTCCACCCCCAACGTAAACCAGGAACAGTTTCCAGGAGAACCAGGTGTCTCTTACCTGTGATGGTTCCAGTTACGCAGACAGCTGGCCAGTCCTGTAAAAATAAGTATATTTTAGTAACAATCTCTGACCATTTACTTTGCGATCATTCAATAGAGATGATGTGATCACAGTGATGAATCCTGATACATACCTGAGTATCAGAACAGGATGGACACAGACCAGAGACATCAGCTACTGATACTTTTATAATTGAGGTGGTCTGTCATGTCACAGAAGAATACACCCCTATTCTCAATAAGGGCAAAACAATTTTGGCAATCTTGCCCTGTAGCATCATCCCTATGTGTAGAATATGGAGTTGGATATAATTAGATTTCGATTTTTTTTCTCTTTCATCTGCCTATCTGAAGTTATCCCCTAAAAATACTTTCACAAGGTGAACCTCAACGGAGACTCTGATTGTGCCCTTTAGTAAGCCATCCCAGACAATCTTCCTGTTGCCCATAAACCATAGTATGCATACCAGGGACACAAGATACTCTCTCATTATGCAAAGCACAAGGCACTGTCTCTTTTTCTGCTATGAAACGCTGGAGGAGATCTGTGTGTACACGAAGGGTCCATACTATCTCTCTTTATGGACAAAATCCATAAAAAAAAATACACTTTCTCAATGGAAATTTTATTTTACACTGCAGAAAGCACTTTAAGGTACAGTTCAACAGCTTTAAGCCTGGGTAACCTGCCTATAACTGATAACCCACTAACAGCTCTTCCTAATTACTGATTTCATGCATTTTATTGTGTATATGAGGTGGCAGAGTGTGAAGGAAACGGGATCACGACCTTACAAACTTATTGATAGCTTGTGGTAAACAAATCTTTTGAGAGAGCCTCACGTTACACTGAGCGGCTGCTTGCAGGGAGAGATGTGGGTCTGGGAAGTCCATTAGCACCCAATTAATGTTTGCGCGTTCAATAACTCAACACTGTACTTTCTAAGTAGAAGCCCATATGTGTTTTCATTAACCATTCCTCGAAGCCTAATTGAATTAAAACATTATGTTAGCAGATGTCAGATGGGATACGTTATATATATTACAGATATCTTAATGATATCCTCCAGCTGATTGTTTTACTAAAAAACTGGTGCAATAAAACAATATTATGTTTAACTCTTCTGTTTAAGTTGTTGTAATCTTATTAACAGAGCTGTCACGACAACTGGGCTATAGGAATCTTATTTTTATTATTATTACTATTCTAGATTGTAAAATTACATTTATATGTAGGTATTTGGGAATTGGAATTTCCTTTCTAATAGATTTAGACAAACGAACAGTAAAGGATGTTTCTCATTTGTTTCACTGAGACTTACCTGTCGCCCTCTCTAATATACACAAACTATTCTTAGAAGGGCTGCACTGAGAATCTGCTGTTCAGCAGATCCTTGTACAATAGCTTTTGTCCTATACGTTTAGCTTTTAAAACTTAATTTCCACAACATTTTGCAATAGTTTACCCGTTATTACCTGGAATGATTTTCCCTCTTTTTAATGACAATAACTTGGTAATTAAGAATAGTTAAACTTAATTCTTCTGAAGTTCTTCTTAATTCTTCTGTAGTTTGAAGCAAATAAGGACAGCAGATTCACACTATTATCACATGTAAAAAGGAGTCAAGTTGGCATATAATCAGTTTAATGACAGCAAAATGAGCATAAATAGATAGGGTTTACCAACAGATACACCAAACCTGGTTAATACTGTATATGTGCCAAGTTATAAACTAAAACATGTGAAAATATGATTACATGTGTCACTCACAAATTACTCCAAACACACAATGTAATCCACACATGAAAATGTGTATTTTAATTAGAGATGTGTGAGTTCTGATTTACTCGGTTCTTAATACTAAAATTAATGCAGATTTTTCTTATTGGCTTTACAAAACACGTGACATCCGAGAGCCAATAAGATGCCAACTGGTAATTCTGAACCCACATGCAATTGTATATCTGGCACTTCTCAGTGTAGCATTTGCACCAGACATATGCCTGAAATAAGAGGTGTGTATACCCAGTGGTGCAAGTAGAAAAAATGTCTTACAGGTACTGTGTGCGCATGCCGAAGGCCAGGAGTGAAGGCGTGGCCAATGAAAATGGGGGCGTGATACACATATGGTTGAGGGGCAGATACACATATGACCCCAATAGTGCCAGATACAAGTTGCCCCACAGTGCCAGATACACATTGCCTCACTGTGCCAGATACACATTGCCTCAATGTGCCAGATACTCAAATGCCCTCAGAGTGCCAGATATACATTGCCTCACAGTGCCAGATACACATTGCCCCACAGTGCCAGATACACAAATGCCCCCAGAGTGCCAGTTACACATTGCCTCACAGTGCCAGATACACATTGCCCCCACAGTGCCAGATACACAAATGCCCCCAGAATGCCAGATACACATTGCCCCACATTGTCAGATACACAAATGCCCCCAGAGTGCCAGATATACATTGCCCCCCAGTGCCAGATACACAATTGCCCCCAGAGTGCCAGATATGCCCCCAGTGCCAGATACAGAAATGCCCTCAGTGCCAGATACACATGTTCCACCAGTGCTAGATATGCCCTCAGTGTCAGATATGCCCCCAGTGCCAGATACACATGTCCCCGCAGTGCCAGATATGGCAACAGTGCCAGATACACATGTCCCCCCAGTGCCAGATATGCCCCCAGTGCCAGATATACATGTCCCCCTCAGTGCCAGATATGCCCCAGTGCCAGATACACATGCCCCCCGTAGTGCCAGATATGCCCCCGGTGCCAGATACACATGTCCCCCAGTGCCAGATATGCCCCCAGTGCCAGATATCCCCCAGTGCCAGATACACATGTCCCCCCAGTGCCAGATATGCCCCCAGTGCCAGATACACATGTCCCTCCAGTGCCAGATATGCTCCCAGTGCCAGGTATACATGTCCCCCTTCCCCTGGCTGCCGGTCCGTGAGCTCTGATTGGCTCACGGGCGGCGCCGAATTGAATGAAGACACTGAGGGGCAGGAGAGGAGCAGGCTGCGCTCTCCTCCCCTCACATCAGCAGCGGTCAGCAGCAGAGGGAGGGAGGGAGGGACGGATCGGCGGCCCATCGGCGTGGGTATGGTGTACCCACGGCTACATCCTTAAGGGTACGCCATACCCACCCGTACCCATGCACTTGCACCGCTGTGTATACCACACTTACTGACTTTATGGCTGCCCCCTCCTAGGAAGTGGGCATGTGCAGAGCCATCTTAACAGCAGTGTAGGCCCCTGGGCACAGGAATGCACTGGGGCCCATACCCATCCTCCAGCGGTAGAGGTGAGGGATGCTATCAGCGGCTCAGCATGTAAGACCTGGAGCAGTAATTTCTGCTAATTACTCCTTTATTACTGCACAGATGGTGGGAGATGGGGTGGGAGAGAGAACACTAAATTGTAGAAGGGGGCATTGCCGCATTGTGCTGAATGAAGGGGCCCTGGTACATGACTTCCAGGGTGGTAGGGGATGTTTAATACACATGGAAGGGGTGGATAGTGGAATGGGCTTAACATTCATCATTTTCCGGTGAGAGGGCAGCTTGCTTGACTGCAGATATCTCAAGTTCCTAAAAATAGATTTCTTAGCTTTGAATGCAATAAAAAAACTAGAGAGTCACATCTTTCAGGAGGTGCTGGGAACTTGGGGATCAGAGCTCAGGAGCCAGAGCAATCCACCAATGAATATATAAAACTGCATATCAGGCGCGTGTAGCTGGAGCAGGGAACAGATGCTGGAAGGCTGATATCTCTGGTTCTAAGCATAGTGGAGATAAGCAGCCAGTGTCCACTGAAAGGGGAAAGTAACAGCTTTTGGAGTATAGCCTCAGAAAAACTAAGTCAGAAAGAACCCGAGATATCGGGCTGGGAAGAGCAATTAACAGGCTCGGATGGGGATCACTGCTTTGACATTGAATATCTCCGGTTCTCCTGGGCTGATTTTCAAAAATCTTGTACCCTTGGAAAGAAGGGACCCTCAGCTATAAGTCTAGGACCCTTATACTCATGGGGCCCTTGGGCAAGTGCCCATTGAGCCCATACGAAAAGATGGCCCTGGGCATGTGAGAGCATCATTGCCCCCTCGGCCACTATATAATCCACTATTCAGAGCAAATGGTGTCATTAAAATGTTGGGACCGCCCACTTCCTGACTGGCATGGGCATCCACTGGGAGCCATGATGGGGCTCTGGGAGACTGGACTATGCTGCCGGGCATCTGGTAGAGCCACCTGAGTTTCAGGAGCCTCCCAGCCATTACAGGAGATCAGGCAAGTATGGGTATACTCACACCCCATGATAACAGAGATAGCATAGAGATGAAGCTTTACACTATTAGCAGTGAATACTAAAGTCACATTACTCTATTTGTATACATCAAAGGCGTCACTCACCTACAAAAGACCATGTGCGGTGTGGCTTTGCAGGGGTGTGGCTCCATGGGATGGGGTGTGGCTTTATTGAAGGGTTGTGGCTTTGTGTCCCGAGACCCATTTTCGTCACTTCAGGGTCTGGGGGATGCGGGCTGCCCCCGGAGACTGTTGTGTCTGTAGTGCTGGCTTCTACAGGGTGATAGGAACTGGGTTGCTGCACGTAATGTTACAGTACAGCACCCGGCTCCTGTCACTGAGCACGAGTCGGCACTTTGGTGTCACTCTTCGGCACCCCCTTGTGACGCCACTGTATACAATATAATAATTTAATGGCTGTCTATATGCATATGAGAAAACATTGTCTTAACAGTTTACTAATAAAAGAGCTGAGAATCCTAAGCAGGGCCGTAACTAGGTGTGGGCAGATGGTGCTTAGCACACAGTGCATTTGAGCTGTAGGCACCCCATCCGACCCAACTGACAACCGCCAGCTGCAGTGCTGCCTGCTATAACAGTAGAGTTGCACCCGGCTTCTCTGTCGGACCTTCAGCTGTTGATGTACATTATAGTCGCCAGCACTGCTTGATCCGCCCCATTCCTCAATTCTCGCGCAACAGCGTCCCTGCACCAGCCTGGGCCAGAGCCTTGCAGGGGATGCTGGGAGCCATGTAGGGGATGGCGGGAGTCACACAGGGGATGCTGGGAGCTGCTGTCATCATCACATAGGTAGAGATTGTGTGTGTGTGTTTTGTGTGTGTGTCCCATGTTCTCCACCCTTCTCTCTCTGTGTCCTTCTCACCACTCTCTGTCTCTCGACCTGCCACTTTTCTGTTTCTCTGCCTTCCAACCATATCCCTCTCTCCCTTCCCTCTCTCTCCCACCCCCTTCTCTCTCTCTCTCTTTATCTCTCTCTTGTGACTCTACCTGCCGTAATGTGTAAAAAGGGACTCTACCTGCTGTAATGTGTAAAAGGGGACTCTACCTGGCTTAATGCGTGATAGGTGCTCTACTGCCGTAGTGTGTAAAATGGGGCTTTACCTGGCATAATGTGTGACCGGGGCTCTACCTGGAATAATGTGTAAAAGAAGCTCTACCTGGTGTAATGTGTGTAAGTGTTGCTACTGTGCAATGTAATTTGATTAATGAAAACTATTGTGCAGCATAATATGAAATGGTATTAATTTGTGGTCATGCCTCTTCCCCATGAAGCCACTCCCCTATATTTTAGGCACGCGCCTACGGCGCGCACTGGGCCTGTTTTATATGTGGGGGCGTCAATGCTGTTTCTTGCATACAGCGCTAAAATGTCTAGTTACGGCACTGGTTCTAAGTACAAATGAAGTACAACAGAGCCATGAGAAGAGGTGATGCAGCTGGTGCTGCTGCCCAGGCACATGTCAGAGGTGCAGTACTGTCACTGGCCTAGGAAGAGGGTCATCTTAACATATAGGAAAACTGGGCAGCTGCCCAGGGCCCCACAATTGAAGGGTGGGTGGTGGTCACACAATCAGAGTGGTGAGGCAGCATTCTCTACCTGCCTCCCAGCCTGCAGCCAGACAGTGAATAGCTGTCAGTATGCTGATTGGTGGAGCTATTCACTGTATGGAAGCATGTGGAGAGAATGCGCAAAACAGCAGGAGGGGCAAGTTATGGTTTTTTTTTTATTTGTTTCCATGAATGGGTGGGCATTGCTTTGTCCAGGGCCTACAATGCTTTTAAGACAGCCCTGCCCAGTGGCACCTTTCTCTGGCATGTGGAGTGCCCGGAACAACATCCTAGTGCCTGGAGAGGCCCCTAGCAAAGCATCCTTATGACGTGCCTGATGGCCAGCTCCCTGGCTGCTTCTGCCCCTCTTTGTGATGTCACATGTACTGGGGAAGTGGGGCCACCACAGGATGCATACTGTAAGTGCCTTGCTATGGCCTTTGAACACAAGATATCCCAAATGACATGTAATCATTGTGATCTTATTAAAATCTAAGGATAAAGCTTAGCAGATAGGTTACACGGACTTTATCCAAAATTGGATGTATAGGTAATCTGAAAATACAGCTGAAAAAAGATGCATTTTGTAATCTGTTCTGAGTTGGCGCAGATGTGAAATGTGACGCCCTATTGAGTATAGGTAGCAAAATGCCAGTAGCAGGGTGAAATGCACCAGAAATATTACAGTTGTGCTTACCTATGTGTACAAAAGATGCTGACACAATGCATACCGTTCGCACGATAGTAAGTGCCCTGAAAGTACAGATAATTTAACCAAGTGGCTTGAAGCATCTGGATTGCTGAGCCAACAAATACAACAAAATGTAAGATGAAAAAAAGAAGCCATTTTGTTTATGTCCTAGTCTGATACCTAGTGAATCAACTTGTTTTAACTTTATACTTCATATATTATTATTCTAATCGAGCATAAGAATAATATAGCACTTTTGTTTGTATCCTTTCTAGTTTTAATCAGTGCAAAAACAGGTATATTGTCTTTCTAGGACAGTAGAAACAACCTCTCCCACAGAACACCAGGGAAAAGTGACATTTTCAAAATTACTCTGATGAAAATTCACATCATTTACCATAGTATATGTTTATCCAACAGAATATGGCAATACATTTGGCACGTGGAATTTCCAAATTACTTTTGTTCAACCCACAATGTCTCCTTTTTATATACCAGTCACCCCACAGAGCAGAATACATTGGGGTAAATTTACTAAGATTCGTGTTTTCCCGTTTCAGGTCAAAGTTCAATCACGAATGACATCGAAAGTGTAAAACTGCAACTTTTTGAATTTGTTACGATGGATTTACTAAGCGGTCGTATTCGGGTTTTTCTTTTGTTCCGATGTCGATGTCATTCGTGTTTTTATTTTTATTTTTACGGCAGTGATTAGCAAAACACTGCCGACTTTTTTACAATGAATCTCGGCCGGATCTGTGTGATCCGTGCTGGGGTTCATTTTTTTTTTTTTTTTTAAATTAAACACTGTAAAATCCAAAAAAAAAATTGCGTGGGGTCCCCCCTCCTAAGCATAACCAGCCTCGGGCTCTTTGAGCCGATCCTGGTTGCAGAAATATGGGGAAAAAAATTACAGGGGTTCCCCCATATTTAAGCAACCAGCATCGGGCTCTGCGCCTGGTCCTGGTTCCAAAAATACGGGGGACAAAAAGAGTAGGGGTCCCCCGTATTTTTAAAACCAGCACCGGGCTCCACTAGCTGGACAGATAATGCCACAGCCGGGGGTCACTTTTATATAGTGCCCTGCGGCCGTGGCATCAAATATCCAACTAGTCACCCCTGGCCGGGGTACCCTGGGGGAGTGGGGACCCCTTCAATCAAGGGGTCCCCCCCCCCCAGCCACCCAAGGGCCAGGGGTGAAGCCCGAGGCTGTCCCCCCCCCATCCAATGGGCTGCGGATGGGGAGGCTGATAGCCTTTTGTGATAATGAAAAGATATTGTTTTTAGTAGCAGTACTACAAGGCCCAGCAAGCCTCCCCCGCATGCTGGTACTTTGAGAACCACAAGTACCAGCATGCGACGGAAAAACGGGCCCGCTGGTACCTGTAGTACTACTACTAAAAAAATACCCAAAAAAAGACAACACACACACACCGTGAAAGTAAAGATTTATTACATACATGCACACAAACATACATACATACTTACCTTATGTTCACACGCAGGTCGGTCCTCTTCTCCAGTAGAATCCAAGGGGTACCTGTTGAATAAATTCTACTCACCAGATCGCGGGTCCCAGGGTCGTCGGGGCATCCATTTGTAATCCACGTACTTGCATAAAATAAGAAAACGGAAAGCCGAGCCACGAACTGAAAGGGGCCCCATGTTTTCACATGGGCCCCCTTTCCCCGAATGCCAGAAACCCACTCTGACTGATGTCTAAGTGGGTTTCTTCAGCCAATCAGGGAGTGCCACGTTGTAGCACCCTCCTGATCGGCTGTGTGCTCCTGTACTGACTGACAGGCGGCACACGGCAGTGTTACAATGTAGCGCCTATGCGCTCCATTGTAACCAATGGTGGGAACTTTCTGCTCAGCGGTGACGTCACTTTAGGTCAACCGCAGGGCAGAAAGTTCCCACCATTGGTTACAATGGAGCGCATAGGCGCTACATTGTAACACTGCCGTGTGCCGCCTGTCAGACAATACAGGAGCACACAGCCGATCAGGAGAGTGCTACAACGTGGCGCTCCCTGATTGGCTGAAGAAACCCACTTAGACAGAAGTCAGAGGGGGTTTCTGGCATTCGGGGTAAGGAGTCCCATGTGAAAACATGGGGCCCCTTTCAGTTCGTGGCTCGGCTTTCCGTTTTCTTATTTTATGCAAGTACGTGGATTACAAATGGATGCCCCGAGGACCCTGGGACCCGCGATCTGGTGAGTAGAATTTATTCAACAGGTACCCCTTGGATTCTACTGGAGAAGAGGACCGACCTGCGTGTGAACATAAGGTAAGTATGTATGTATGTTTGTGTGCATGTATGTAATAAATCTTTACTTTCACGGTGTGTGTGTCTTGTCTTTTTTTGGGTATTTTTTTAGTAGTAGTACTACAGGTACCAGCGGGCCCGTTTTTCCGTCGCATGCTGGTACTTGTGGTTCTCCAAGTACCAGCATGCGGGGGAGGCTTGCTGGGCCTTGTAGTACCGCTACTAAAAACAATATATTTTCATTATCACAAAAGGCTATCAGCCTCCCCATCCGCAGCCCATTGGATGGGGGGGGGACAGCCTCGGGCTTCACCCCTGGCCCTTGGGTGGCTGGGGGGGGGACCCCTTGATTGAAGGGGTCCCCACTCCCCCAGGGTACCCCGGCCAGGGGTGACTAGTTGGATTTTTGATGCCACGGCCGCAGGGCACTATATCAAAGTGACCCCCGGCTGTGGCATTATCTGTCCAGCTAGTGGAGCCCGGTGCTGGTTTTAAAAATACGGGGGACCCCTACTCTTTTTGTCCCCCGTATTTTTGGAACCAGGACCAGGCGCAGAGCCCGATGCTGGTTGCTTAAATATGGGGGAACCCCTGTCAATTTTTTCCCCATATTTCTGCAACCAGGATCGGCTCAAAGAGCCCGAGGCTGGTTATGCTTAGGAGGGGGGACCCCACGCAATTTTTTTTAATAAAATAACAACTTTCCCACCCCTTCCCACTGATATACATGCACGGATCTCATGGATCCCTGCATGCCTATCCAATCACGGGAAAAAAAAGCAGGTCTGTTTTTTTTTTGCACTTTTTTACGAGTTGTAATTTTTCACGGCAGTGTTTGTTTTATTTTTGCTTTGCACTTCTTAGTAAATTACCGAGATTCATACTTAAACAGCCGCGTTTTGACCGATGGTGTATTCATTCGTAATTTTTTTCTTGGACTTGCAAAAAATTACGAATGCCCTCATCACTGCCGTGATTATTGCTTAGTAAATTACCGAGATGACACTTTGATGAAAAAACGGCATCTCGGTCAAAATCGGGAGCTTAGTAAATTTACCCCATTGACTGTAGACTATAACTTCCAGGGAATGCCGAACCTTTTGCTTACAAATGAAGAACGGAACGACTGAGATAGGAGTGGAGAGGATTAAACATCCATAGGCTGGGGATGACTCTCTGGGGACGTGTGATTAGCCATTCAATAGGAATGCAGGGTTGCAGGATCTAGCTCAGTGTTTCCCAACCTCGGTCCTCAAGGCACACTAACAGTGCAGGTTTTAGTGATATCCAGGCTGGAACACAGGTGACTTAATTAGTACCTCAGTTATTTTGATTTAACCATCTGTGCTGAAGCCTGGATATCACTGAAACCTGCACTGTTGGTGTGCCTTGAGGACCGTGGTTGGGAATGCCTGATCTAGCTGGTTGATATTGCCTGGGTAGAGGAGGAGGAGTCTTCCTCATTTTCTGGTTCTTTGGAAGGGGTAAGTCCTGTGTAATTCCCCTGTCTTTGGGCTAGTTTAAAAGGTTGTTGTGTGCATTAGATTAGGCTAGTTTAGTGTGTGGTTATTGGTATTAGTTTGCTTACCCTCCCTGCTGCTGCTCCATGGCGCTTCCTCGCCCCCAGCGTTCCTCTCGTGTCCCGGCCCGCTACAGCGCGGGCTCGGCTTCCGCCCTGGCTGTGGCCTGCGATGCCTCCCTTCTATCCTCCCCTGCTCTGCCCGCCGCTGTGGATGCGGCCGCGGCTTCCCCGGCTTCTGCACCCACTTCCGGCCTTGCTGGGGGGAGCGGGACGCGGTGGGGGAGGACAGCGGCAGGGGGTGGATGGGCGGTGGCGGCGTCCGAGCTGGTGGCTACTGCTGTTCTTCTGTCAGCAGCGCAGCGCGGGCCCGTAAGCTTGCGGCTAAGTATGCAAAGAAAGAGGCAGGCAAGCGTGAGCACCACGCTAAGCTTAAGAGGGCTGCTGAGCTTTGCTGCAGGGAAAGGATGCGGCATAACCTGCCTGGAGTCGTCCATTGTGACTGCACGGCTGTGTTGCGCGGGTTGCGCGAGAGCTTCCGTAAAAAAATTCTAAATGGAGATTTTGTTGATATGTTCACGTTGACTGACGAGGTGAAGAAGAAGTTTAAAGCCGCTAGGGCGAAAGGGGGTGTTGGTGTTGAGGCTTTTAAATCTTATGATGCTTGGTTGGCTGTATTCTGCATCTTCGCAGCCTGTTATCTGAAAGATCGTCCGGGTGAACATATCAACATAATCCGCTAAATAAACTTGATTCACGACATGCATCGCAAGTATCCGGGCATCGCATGGAGGGTCTATGATGACCAGTTTAGGCGCAAGCAGGATTATTTGAGGGTCATGGACTTCGGCTGTAAAGATGTTGAGGTATGGATGGAGGTTTCCAGGGCGCATCAGGATGAGGGAGATCACCCGTGGCCTACCGCAGACCCTGTTCCAGTTGCCCACGGGGGGTTGCGGATCTTCGGGGAGGCTCCGATAGCACGGCGGTTTGGGGGGCCACTAGCACGGCGGTTAGTCGTGCGCAAGGGCCGGGACCAGCTAAAGGCAAATGCCTTGCCTTCAATAACTCTGCATGTCCTGTTGGGCAACGGTGTTGTTTTCGACACCTTTGCTTGCGTTGTGGCGGGGCCCAACCTGCCTCCAACTGCTTTCGTGGTGGGCGCTCTGCCCCAGGAACGGGCAATCCCATTCCTGCCAAGCCGGCGAACTTCTGCTTGATCTAAGTAGGGCTCCCACCTCAATACGACTGGTGGCTATGGGTAAGTGGTTGTCCCGGTATGGGGATCAGGATGTTGCGAGTTTCCTTTTTGATGGTTTTAGTTACGGTTTTCGGTTGCCCAACCAGGGGGAAGTTCATGTCGGAACCTGCGGTTGGCCCGGGCCTTTCCTGACGTGCTGCATGGCAAGGTTTATAAGGAGTTCCAGCTTGACCGCATGGCGGGTCCTTTTTCTCAGCCCCCGTTGGAGGACTTGATTATTTCTCCGGTGGGTGTTGTTCCAAAAAAGGCTTGGTAAGTTTTGGCTCATTCAACATCTTTCTTACCCGTCAAGGCACTCCGTCAATGACGCCATCCCCCCAGTCGTTTGAGGTTGCTCTGGATATGGTTCGGGCCTACTGGCCCGGGGCCCTCATGGCTAAGATTGATGTTGAATCGGTTTTTCGGCTGCTCCCGCTTCACCCTGATTAATTTTGCTTTATGGGCTTCCGCATCGGGGACGAATATTTCATTGACAAGTGCTTGCCAATGGAATGTTCTGTTTCCTGTGCCTTTTTTGAGAAGTTCAGTTCCCTTTTGCATTGGTGTGTGGAGTTTTCGTCAGGGTCTCGCACATTACTTAGACGATTTCCTTTGCGTTGGTCCAGTGGGTTCCGGTCGTTGCTCCGAGCTCCTTTTTAGTTTGTGAGCCTTGTTTTATGATTTTGGCGTTCCTATCGCGGTGGAGAAAATGGAGGGCCCCGTTTCCTGTTTGTCTTTTTGGGGATCCAAATTGACACTGTGGCGGGCTGTTGCAGCCTCCCTAGGGATAAGATGGAGAAGTTGCGCGAGTGCATCCTGCTGTGTGTTGCGGCGCATAAGGTTACACTTCGGCAGGCCCAATCGCTTTTGGGCCTGTTGAATTTTGCCTGCAGAGTCATCCCTATGGGCAGGCTCTTTTGCCATAAATTAAAGCAGGCCACCGCGGGTATCACTAGGTCTCATCACTTGATTAGGTTGTCGTCCGAGATAAAGTAAGACCTGGCCATTTGGGCTTAGTTTCTAGACGACTTTAATGGTGTTCAGATCTGGTTGGCTCGCGTAGTCGATAATTCTAGCTTGCAGTTATTCATGGACGCAGCGGGTTCTGTGGGTTTTGGTTGTTTTCTGGCAGGTTCTTGGTGCGCTGCTTCATGGCTGCGGTGCTGGTTCGAGAGAAGTTTAACTAGAGAACTTTTGCTGTTGGAGCTCTTTCCTATCATGGTGGCTATGGAGGTTTGGGGCAGGCAGTTGCGCGATCGCAGTATCCTGTTCTGGTGTGATAACCTGGGCATGGTGCACGCGATTAATAATCAGCAGGCCAAATCCTTACTGGTATTGCGAGTCTTGGCCCAGTTGACGCTGCAATGCTTGTGTTACAATGTGCTCTTTCGAGCGCAGCACATCCCTGGTGTGGATAATGGCGTGGCCGATACATTATCTCGGTGTCAATGGGATATGTTTCCGTGCACTTGCGCATATTGCTGATGTTGTTGGGGTTCTCTGCCCCCCTTATGTTTGACAGGTGATAGAGCTGGTTTGGAGGGGTTAGCGGAGCATTCCATCACCCCGAACACCCTTCGGGCATATCGCCAGGCTTGGACGGAGTGGGAAGCTTTCTCCGGGGGCCGGGAGCTTTCAGGTAAGAGTGGGTATTGTCGGGTGCTTTTTTTATTTGGCAGCTCTATGTCTCTGGGAGATCCAGAGCAGCAGCCTCCCGTTACCTGGCCGGCATTTCCTTTTTTGCAAAGCTTAAGGGGGTTCCCGATTTTACAAAGAACTTTTTGATTGCAAAAGCCATGAAAGGTTGGGAGCGGGTAGTTTGTGTTCCCCCGGATAGCAGGCGTTCCATTGATGCGTCGCTTCTCCCCGCTGTACTGGGTGCGGTTGAGAGCGTAGCCGACTCTGCCTTTGAGTCCCTGCTGTTTCAATTGGCCTTTTCGATGGCTTACCACTGCGCTTTTCAGGTTTCGGAGCTGGTTGCATGCGATTTTGCTTCGTTTGGATGTCCACCTTGACGATAAGTCCCTCTGGTGTAGGATTTGGCGGTCTAAGACAGATCAGATGTCTCGTGGGAAATGGGTTTCCTTGGGTCCCTCATTGTCCTCGAGCATCTGTCCAGTGTCTCTGGCTGTTCATTATGCCTCGGTCAGGCCTTCCTCAGAGGGTTCTTGGTTGTTGCACTATAACGGCTCAGTTTAGTTGAATGCTGCGTCACTGCCTTTCCAGTGTTGGCCTTTCCCCTCACGACTTTGGTACTCACTCCTTTCGTATAAGTGCGACCATGGTGGCCGGTTTGCCCGTTGGCGATATAAAAGTTTTGGGTCGTTGGAGCGCTAGCAGTTATAAGCGTTATATTAGACCCGATCTTTTGTCTTGATGTTTACTGCGGTTTTCTTGTTTATGTCGTGCTTTAGTTGTTGTCGTTTATGTGTGTCTTCCCCTGTCCATCCTACTCGGGGATTAGCTACACACTGCTGCTGGCAGCAGTGTGTCCGGAGTTTTTAATGATTTTTTACCTGGACTGACGGACTTAATTCGGCTTCTTCTTTGATTCGGCTAATTGGCTCCAATTATACGTTCCTTAGCAGGTTTTACGTTTTCTCCTCCGGTCAAGTTTTACCTGTGTGCTCCCGTTCAGAGCCGGCGCTACCCGCTCAGCAGCTCCTGCAAAGCAGGGAGGCTCTGGTCGGAAGAGGCGCTCTCCCCGCTCTGCTTTTGCTGCTGGCTCCCAGCTGCCGCTGCGTCTGTCACACTGTATGACAGACGCAGGCAGCGTGTAGCGTGGCTCCGGCTCTGTCCCTCTTGCTCCCACCCTCCTGTTTCAACTTTCAACCCCTCCTCCCCAATGCACTTTAGGCAGCACTCACCCACACAGCGCCGGTCAGAGCCGGATTTCCAAAAGGGCCCCCTGCCGCCCATTTACAGATCGGATCTAATCTGCGGTCCCTGCTCTCCACTGGTACAGACAGCCGGCACCGCATACTCATAGCACTATAGGACCGGACCCCTGAGCGACGGCTCAGTTGTCCAATAGCGTGTAAAACAGCAGCCTGCGGCTCAGTCATTGGCTGAGCGCGCAGGCTGCACATAAGAGAGAAGAAGGAGGAGGGCTGATCCTGGACGGCATGTGGAGCCATGTGTCTCAGCAGCCTGTCTGCAAACAGTAAGGCTGCCTCTTTATAAGATTGTTCTTCCTCCTGCTGCTAACATTACATTTTACATCTTAGGCTGTGGGTCACACACACACACACACACACACACACATATTTTATATATATATATATACACACACACACATATATATATACATACATATATACATATATATACATACATATATATATACGTATATATATATATATATATATATATATATACACATACACGTATATCTATATATATATACGTATATATATATATATATATATAGCGCACAGTGACTGATGGCGGCACTCTTTGGACATAGGGGGTTCTTCTCTGCGGTGCGAACGGGTCAGAACTGTGCATGTGCGGCGTGCACATTGCGCATGCGCAGCGTTGCCCAGTAACGGAGGCGCGCACAGAGAAAAAAGAAAACGCAGCGACAAACGCAAGAAGATTGACAGCGGAGGGGGTTTCCAGGGCGGATACTCACCGTTGGATGCCATTTTCGTGGAGTGGTCATCCGATCGCAGGCGTGTCCAGGCAAATGGAGGGTGGATGTCTGATGTCAACGCCGGGAGGAACGTCGCTGGGTCCGTCGCACAGGGTAAATATAACCAGCCTTACTCCTCAGCAGCACAAAACTTTTTTTATCTCAGCAGGGCTGCACAAGCGAACGCAGCCCTGCTAAGCTAAAATACACTCCCAGTGGGCGGTGGCATAGCGTTTGCATGGCTGCTAAAAACTGCTAGCGAGCTCGGAATGACCCCCATTGTGTATAAGGACCACTACTGTGTGTCATAATTTGAATTAGGTACAGAACTATTTGGTGCACTATTAATCAAGGGCACTACGTGTGGTATAATGTGAATACGATTGTGATACTGTGTGGCGTAATTTGAATTGGGGACACTATTATGTGGCCACGCCCCTTCCATGTGAGACCACACCCCTTTGGCGAGCACTGTCCCATTATTACATATGGGAGGGCGCAAATTTATTGTTTGCAGGGGGGCGCCGGACACCCTAGCACCGGACCTGCTCCCGTTCCTCCCACCCACCCACCTTTGTTCATGCTCTTTCCCCTTTGTGCGTCTACGTTGCTTCATATTGGCTAGAAGCTGGTCACCTATGTCTCTGCGGTGTACTTCGTAAAATATTTCTTTTGGCAGATCTTCCTACATAGTCTACCGGTATGGTCTCATATTACATGTCCATACTAACCTATTTTTATTATTTTTTCCCTTCCCTATAGGTTTGTTGGGTGATAGGTGCAAAGTCTTAGTGGTAGGCCACTCCTTTGTGTACTGGGCGGCTAGGTTTGTTGCCTCTGGTGAGGGGCTTGTCTTTCCTGGCACTGATGAAGTGAGGTGGTTGGGTGTCAGAGGTATGCGGTGCAGTGCTTTGAAGGCGTTTCTGCAGGAGAACGTCCGGTGTAATGGGTTGCCTGAGGTATTGGTTCTTCATTTAGGTGACAACGACCTGGGGAAGATGTCGCAATTGGAGTTGTGTGGTATGATCTTGGAGGATTTGACACTCATTCAGACGGCGTGGCCTTCCTGCATATTGATATGGTCTTTTACAGTGCCCAGGTTGTGTTGGTGAGGTACCAAGGACTGCCGAGCGATGGATGAGGCCAGAAAAAAGCTTAATTCGGCTGTGGCCAAGTGGGTGCTGGATGCTTGTGGTGTGATTGTGCTGCATGAGAGAATCAGGTTTAGGTATCGCTATCTTTTCCGGCCTGATGGAGTACACTTGGATAGGGAAGGTTTGTGTATTTTTTTGGAGGATCTTTTTGTTGGGGTGTCTTCGGTTTGTTAGGTGTTGTGGTGGCGGGGCGAAGTTGCTGGGTCAGGTACTTCACTTTGTCGGGAAAGAATGGCAGGTTAATTGTTTTTAGGTCTTATTTAGATGTTTTAATGATTATTTAGGGTTTGGTTGGTGCGCTCACCTTTGTTGACTATATGCATCTGCTGGATCACCCAGTCGGGGACAGCGACACCACCTGGATGGGTGGGTAGTCATGGTATAAGGTTGAGTGGATACCGTTTTGTTGTTTAGGCTGAGATTTAAGTTGGTACAGTTGTACAGGTTGGGGTAGAAGTTAGTCGTTCTTTCTTGGCCACCACTATTTAATATTTATTCAGACATTTTTAGTTAGAAGTTAATGAATAAATCAGCTAACAATTTCTGCCAAATCTAAGTCTCCGAGTCTTTATTTTAGAGTTAAGTGTTAAGGGTTTATGAATGCACATGGTCATCCATCAGCCGTTAGGATGTTTAACATTGCAGTGACAAATGCCATTTCATAGAATAGAGAAACAAGGAGATTGCGTCACTTTGCATATTCACAAAACAGCCGGTTCTGCTATGATATTCGATTTGCACAACAGGACTACCGAGACACACAGTGGGTAGAGGACTAAGGGGTTTATGCAGCTGCATAACAGCAAGATCTGCGTCCATCTCCTCACATGCTGGGGGCCGCCCAGCACAAGGCAAGTCTGCCAAGCATGTGTGTGGCGCTGCCTCATGATGTGTCCGCTTGTGTCTGCAATGTATTTGCAGATGGTCCACTGCTATTTCTTTTAAACAGAGTGGCTGCGTGCAACGTCACGCAGCCATCCCGAAAACACTTTCGGCACACTCCCGTTTTGCCCGCCACACCCGTGAAATGCTGCGTTGCTGGTCTCTGAAAGCCCGCCGCTGTCAATCATCATGCGGTCGCAAGGAGAAGGGTCATGCACGCGCACTACAGCCAGTGTACGTGCGCAGACCAGATGGACGCAACCCCTGCGTTCAGAAGTGTGGACGTATTGAGAAGTTCAGATTATTACTAATAAATATTTAAAATGCCAGCATTATATATGCTGCAGACGCAAGGCGCATCTTATTACCATATATGATAAAAGTGTCCTGTACAGTACGTCGCAAACACTACATCCCTTAAGAGTAAACAAGTACTCGCACACATTGTAGATTGAGGTACAATGCTCAGATGTACATATTTGATATTAAAAGGATATGCATACAATAAAACACGTGTACAATATATATATTGTTACAGAGTTACAATTACACAAGAAGCAGATAGTTACAAAAGAATCCATTACAGCTACAGCCAGCATACTTTACCCTGTCCCTCAATGCACAGTCCTCTCCGTTTTAGAATCTGCCCCAACAACAACAAAACTACAGCAGCAGAAAACCACAGCAACTAAACAGAACAGCAAACAGGAGTTCTTGGGTGAGGGGAATCACCTATATACTGTGTATTGGGGGAGAAGTACATGTCTGGGACTGTTATTGGTCCAGGGGAGGGTGATCTCTCATTCATGATGTGTTATTGGTCAGTTCATATGCAAGCAACGTCCAGCCTTATGATATCATAGGGGTTAGCCACTGGTTTCTGCCCACATGCTTTCTCAGGAATGTCCTTTTGTTCTCATTAGAATTGTGGCTTCATATTCTTACATTTAATCATAACTAATTGTTGAAATGTGCTACAATCTAACCACAGCTATCAAATTAACACACTCATTCCCCTGATTATTTTGACACCAAGCATGACGTTTGTCTTGTTCTGTTCCAATAATACATATATACATGATGTTATACTCTATTATATAAATACATTATATTGTCTGGTGCTTGACATGTTTAATTTATTTGTGGTATGAAATATGTGTTGTATATATCTTTGTGGCTTGTCTGTGTGAATGCACATGCTACCATATATCGCTGTGCACGCTGCGTGTATGCAAACACACAGAGACCCATCTGTTTGGAGTTTGTATGTTGTCTGTATGTAATATTTTTTACTTCGACAGTATCCTTCTCTGAATTGGCACCAAACTATAATACTCTATCCAAAACATTATATTCAGTATGGATTTACACTTGGTCTAATATTGCCTTTTTACGGTTTGATATAGATGAGATCGCACATAATCCTCTAATTTTTAGTCAGTATTCCTCAAGGGGATGCAGTTAAAATGCCGGCTGTTGGGCTCCTGGTGTTCAAGAGAATGACACCGGAATCCCGACAGCCGGCATTTTACCGACAGACAGAACACCGACACCCACCCATAACCCACACTCGGTTGGTGGGTCCACGCTACCAACCGAGTGGGAATAGAACCTGTGGCAAGCCAAGCTCGCCTCCGGGCCAGAAGCGAGGCAATCGCAGCGAGCCCATCTGCCGGTATATCATACCGGATCTTCCTCACGTGCAATTTTTATGTGAATGTTTTATCTATTAAGTTGTACTTTACTTTTGGCACAAATTCTTTATTATACTTTTCAATATTAAATCTATTGTCATTTTACATGAATATCAGGTCTGGTCAGTGCCAACACATTTTTTTCTTTTGTCAAATTTGTTAAGGGTATTTTTTGTGACTATACATACTAATTGATTTTACTCTGCATTGACCTTGATTTCTTTGAGACCTATGCATTGAAATGTTTCTGTAAGGGGTAGCAAATATATGTAATAAGACATAAGAGATGCTGTTTTCTCTTAATACCTGTGTTGCATATGTAATATATGTTTTGTGATGGATCACTAACGGCTTTCTGTGTTTGAATACTGTTTTATTCTCAATGGTGATAGCCTGGGCGTCATTCACAGTTTACAGAAACATTGGCTGGTTGCTCATGCCGACCGTCGGGATAGTGAGGGGGCGGGATGTTGGGGGAGGTCATGTGACCCTCGGTCTCCTGACCGCCGGTCACATGAATACATCCCGCTATGAGCATCTCTTGTAGGTGTATCTGTTTGCATACATCAGCACAGACCAGGTAGGTGTGCGTCTAGGCATCAGCTGCACCTGGATGTATTGTATATTTGTAAGGAAAGTATTTGTTAGTAATTTAGAGATGTGCACCGGAAATTTTTCGGGTTTTGTGTTTTGGTTTTGGGTTCGGTTCCGCGGCCGTGTTTTGGGTTCGAACGCGTTTTGGCAAAACCTCACCGAATTTTTTTTGTCGGATTCGGGTGTGTTTTGGATTCGGGTGTTTTTTTTCAAAAAACCCTAAAAAACAGCTTAAATCATAGAATTTGGGGGTCATTTTGATCCCAAAGTATTATTAACCTCAATAACCATAATTTCCACTCATTTTCAGTCTATTCTGAACACCTCACACCTCACAATATTATTTTTAGTCCTAAAATTTGCACCGAGGTCGCTGGATGACTAAGCTCAGCGACCCAAGTGGCCGACACAAACACCTGGCCCATCTAGGAGTGGCACTGCAGTGTCACGCAGGATGGCCCATCCAAAAAACACTCCCCAAACAGCACATGACGCAAAGAAGAAAAAAAAGAGGCGCAATGAGGTAGCTGTGTGAGTAAGCTAAGCGACACTAGTGGCCGACACAAACACCTGGCCCATCTAGGAGTGGCACTGCAGTGTCACGCAGGATGGCCCTTCCAAAAAAACACTCCCCAAACAGCACATGACGCAAAGAAAAAAAGAGGCGCAATGAGGTAGCTGTGTGACTAAGCTCAGCGACCCAAGTGGCCGACACAAACACCTGGCCCATCTAGGAGTGGCACTGCAGTGTCAGGCAGGATGGCCCTTCCAAAAAAATACTCCCCAAACAGCACATGACGCAAAGAAGAAAAAAAAGAGGCGCAATGAGGTAGCTGTGTGAGTAAGCTAAGCGACCCTAGTGGCCGACACAAACACCTGGCCCATCTAGGAGTGGCACTGCAGTGTCACGCAGGATGGCCCTTCCAAAAAACACTCCCCAAACAGCACATGACGCAAAGAAAAAAAGAGGCGCAATGAGGTAGCTGTGTGACTAAGCTCAGCGACCCAAGTGGCCGACACAAACACCTGGCCCATCTAGGATTGGCACTGCAGTGTCAGGCAGGATGGCCCTTCCAAAAAATACTCCCCAAACAGCACATGACGCAAAGAAGAAAAAAAAGAGGCGCAATGAGGTAGCTGTGTGAGTAAGCTAAGCGACACTAGTGGCCGACACAAACACCTGGCCCATCTAGGAGTGGCACTGCAGTGTCACGCAGGATGGCCCTTCCAAAAAAACACTCCCCAAACAGCACATGACGCAAAGAAAAAAAGAGGCGCAATGAGGTAGCTGTGTGACTAAGCTCAGCGACCCAAGTGGCCGACACAAACACCTGGCCCATCTAGGAGTGGCACTGCAGTGTCAGGCAGGATGGCCCTTCCAAAAAAATACTCCCCAAACAGCACATGACGCAAAGAAGAAAAAAAAGAGGCGCAATGAGGTAGCTGTGTGAGTAAGCTAAGCGACCCTAGTGGCCGACACAAACACCTGGCCCATCTAGGAGTGGCACTGCAGTGTCACGCAGGCTGGCCCTTCCAAAAAACACTCCCCAAACAGCACATGACGCAAAGAAAAATGAAAGAAAAAAAGAGGTGCAAGATGGAATTGTCCTTGGGCCCTCCCACCCACCCTTATGTTGTATAAACAGGACATGCACACTTTAACCAACCCATCATTTCAGTGACAGGGTCTGCCACACGACTGTGACTGAAATGACGGGTTGGTTTGGACCCCCACCAAAAAAGAAGCAATTAATCTCTCCTTCCACAAACTGGCTCTACAGAGGCAAGATGTCCACCTCATCATCATCCTCCGATTCATCACCGTGTACATCCCCCTCCTCACAGATTATCAATTCGTTCCCACTGGAATCCACCATCACAGCTCCCTGTGTACTTTGTGGAGGCAATTGCTGCTGGTGAATGTCTCCATGGAGGAATTGATTATAATTCATTTTAATGAACATCATCTTCTCCACATTTTCTGGAAGTAACCTCGTACGCCGATTGCTGACAAGGTGAGCGGCGGCACTAAACACTCTTTCGGAGTACACACTTGTGGGAGGGCAACTTAGGTAGAATAAAGCCAGTTTGTGCAAGGGCCTCCAAATTGCCTCTTTTTCCTGCCAGTATACGTACGGACTGTCTGACGTGCCTACTTGGATGCGGTCACTCATATAATCCTCCACCATTCTTTCAATGGTTAGAGAATCATATGCAGTGACAGTAGACGACATGTCCGTAATCGTTGTCAGGTCCTTCAGTCCGGACCAGATGTCAGCATCAGCAGTCGCTCCAGACTGCCCTGCATCACCGCCAGCGGGTGGGCTCGGAATTCTGAGCCTTTTCCTCGCACCCCCAGTTGCGGGAGAATGTGAAGGAGGAGATGTTGACAGGTCGCGTTCCGCTTGACTTGACAATTTTCTCACCAGCAGTTCTTTGAACCCCTGCAGACTTGTGTCTGCCGGAAAGAGAGATCCAAGGTAGGTTTTAAATCTAGGATCGAGCACGGTGGCCAAAATGTAGTGCACTGATTTCAACAGATTGACCACCCGTGAATCCTTGTTAAGCGAATTAAGGGCTCCATCCACAAGTCCCACATGCCTAGCGGAATCGCTCAGTGTTAGCTCCTCCTTCAATGTCTCCAGCCTCTTCTGCAAAAGCCTGATGAGGGGAATGACCTGACTCAGGCTGGCAGTGTCTGAACTGACTTCACGTGTGGCAAGTTCAAAAGGTTGCAGAACCTTGCACAACGTTGAAATCATTCTCCACTGCGCTTGAGACAGGTGCATTCCACCTCCTATATCGTGGTCAGTTGTATAGGCTTGAATGGCCTTTTGCTGCTCCTCCAACCTCTGAAGCATATAGAGGGTTGAATTCCACCTCGTTACCACTTCTTGCTTCAGATGATGGCAGGGCAGGTTCAGGCGTTTTTGGTGTTGCTCCAGTCTTCTGTACGTGGTGCCTGTACGCCGAAAGTGTCCCGCAATTCTTCTGGCCACCGACAGCATCTCTTGCACGCCCCTCTCGTTTTTTAAATAATTCTGCACCACCAAATTCAAGGTATGTGCAAAACATGGGACGTGCTGGAATTTGCCCATATTTAATGCACACACAATATTGCTGGCGTTGTCCGATGCCACAAATCCACAGGAGAGTCCAATTGGGGTAAGCCATTCTGCGATGATCTTCCTCAGTTGCCGTAAGAGGTTTTTAGCTGTGTGCGTATTCTGGAAAGCGGTGATACAAAGCGTAGCATGCCTAGGAAAGAGTTGGCGTTTGCGAGATGCTGCTACTGGTGCCGCCGCTGCTGTTCTTGCGGCGGGAGTCCATACATCTACCCAGTGGGCTGTCACAGTCATATAGTCCTGAGTCTGCCCTGCTCCACTTGTCCACATGTCCGTGGTTAAGTGGACATTGGGTACAATTGCATTTTTTAGGACACTGGTGAGTCTTTTTCTGAGGTCTGTGTACATTTTCGGTATCGCCTGCCTAGAGAAATGGAACCTAGATGGTATTTGGTACCGGGGACACAGTACCTCAATCAAGTCTATAGTTGGCTCTGCAGTAATGATGGATACCGGAACCACGTTTCTCACCGCCCAGGATGCCAAGGCCTCAGTTATCCGCTTTGCAGCAGGATGACTGCTGTGATATTTCATCTTCCTCGCAAAGGACTGTTGGACAGTCAATTGCTTGGTGGAAGTAGTAAAAGTCGTCTTACGACTTCCCCTCTGGGATGACCATCGACTCCCAGCAGCAACAACAGCAGCGCCAGCAGCAGTAGGCGTTACACGCAAGGATGCATCGGAGGAATCCCAGGCAGGAGAAGACTCGTCAGAATTCCCAGTGACATGGCCTGCAGGACTATTGGCATTCCTGGGGAAGGAGGAAATTGACACTGAGGGAGTTGGTGGGGTGGTTTGCGTGAGCTTGGTTACAAGAGGAAGGGATTTACTGGTCAGTGGACTGCTTCCGCTGTCGCCCAAAGTTTTTGAACTTGTCACTGACTTATGATGAATGCGCTGCAGGTGACGTATAAGGGAGGATGTTCCGAGGTGGTTAACGTCCTTACCCCTACTTATTACAGCTTGACAAAGGCAACACATGGCTTGACAAATGTTGTCCGCATTTCTGTTGAAATACTTCCACACCGAAGAGCTGATTTTTTTGGTATTTTCACCAGGCATGTCAATGGCCATATTCCTCCCACGGACAACAGGTGTCTCCCCGGGTGCCTGACTTAAACAAACCACCTCACCATCAGAATCCTCCTGGTCAATTTCCTCCCCAGCGCCAGCAACACCCATATCCTCCTCATCCTGGTGTACTTCAACACTGACATCTTCAATTTGACTATCAGGAACTGGACTGCGGGTGCTCCTTCCAGCACTTGCAGGGGGCGTGCAAATGGTGGAAGGCGCATGCTCTTCACGTCCAGTGTTGGGAAGGTCAGGCATCGCAACCGACACAATTGGACTCTCCTTGTGGATTTGTGATTTCGAAGAACGCACAGTTCTTTGCTGTGCTTTTGCCAGCTTGAGTCTTTTCATTTTTCTAGCGAGAGGCTGAGTGCTTCCATCCTCATGTGAAGCTGAACCACTAGCCATGAACATAGGCCAGGGCCTCAGCCGTTCCTTGCCACTCCGTGTGGTAAATGGCATATTGGCAAGTTTACGCTTCTCCTCTGACAATTTTATTTTAGATTTTTGAGTCCTTTTTTTACTGATATTTGGTGTTTTGGATTTTACATGCTCTGTACTATGACATTGGGCATCGGCCTTGGCAGACGACGTTGCTGGCATTTCATCGTCTCGGCCATGACTAGTGGCAGCAGCTTCAGCACGAGGTGGAAGTCGATCTTGATCTTTCCCTATTTTTGGAACCTCAACATTTTTGTTCTCCATATTTTAATAGGCACAACTAAAAGGCACCTCAGGTAAACAATGGAGATGGATGGATACTAGTATACTTATGGATGACGAGTGACTGCCGACACAGAGGTAGCTACAGCCGTGGACTACCGTACTGCGTCTGCTAGTATAGACTGGATGATAATGATATAAAAAATATATATATATCACTACTGCAGGACAGGTATATATTATATAATGACGGACCTGCTGGACACTGTCAGCAGACTCCTAAACTACTAGTATGAAGAAGATAGAAAAAAAAAAAAACCACAGGTAGGTATACAATTATGGACGAGCACTGCCGACACAGAGGTAGCTACAGCCGTGGACTACCGTACTGCATCTGCTAGTATAGACTGGATGATAATGATATAAAAAATATATATATATCACTACTGCAGGACAGGTATATATTATATAATGATGGACCTGCTGGACACTGTCAGCAGACTCCTAAACTACTAGTATGAAGAAGATAGGGAAAAAAAACCCACCACAGGTAGGTATACAATTATGGACGAGCGACTGCCGACACAGAGGTAGCTACAGCCGTGGACTACCATACTGCGTCTGCTAGTATAGACTGGATGATAATGATATAAAAAATATATATATCACTACTGCAGGACAGGTATATATTATATAATGACGGACCTGCTGGACACTGTCAGCAGACTCCTAAACTACTAGTATGAAGAAGATAGAAAAAAAAAACCCACCACAGGTAGGTATACAATTATGGACGAGCGACTGCCGACACAGAGGTAGCTACAGCCGTGGACTACCGTACTGCGTCTGCTAGTATAGACTGGATGATAATGATATAAAATATATATTGTGACAAGAACACTGGGATAGTGTTTGAGGGCAGGTATATTTGTCCCAGGTTCTTGTCTTACATGTTTTAGAAAATGTTAACTTCTAGGAAAAATGCTTTTTGTTTTGTCTGAACCTTTTCAGTTTGCTGTAAAAGCTGGGTAAAGGCTCTGAGAGAGAGATAAGGCGAGTTCTAGACATTGGGCCCAGTTCGGGTCTTTGGCCTCACAGAGGGCTAATCAGGGTTTCAGCTGTGTAAGAGTGATATAGTGCTTCTAACCTGATTAGTAGGGGCAGACTGCCTGGGAAGGCTGCAGGATCTGTGTGTGAGAGACACGCTTTCTGATGCAAGTAAGCTATACAGTATGTACTGAAGAACTCTGTGTTTTGTTTAGTGACAGTTAGGAACATCTTATGTTTAGTTAGTGCCGGACAGGCAAGGTATTTTTATTTTGGGGTTTGTTTTATTTTCTGTTTCAATAAAACTGGCCGGGGTCAGTTGTACCAGAAACTGGACTTGTGTTGTTCCTCAGCTGCGTGCTGCCATATTCCCCAGGAAAAGGTACCTTGCACCCCTACAGTGTTACAACTTGGTGGAGAATGCGAGGAAAATTGGAGACTACAGCGTCAGGATAGAGAGGCCTTAGCAGAAGTGGTGCAGAGACTTGCAGCTCGGGTTGGAGATGTGGCCGTCAGTGCTCCAACCAGCTCTAGTTCTATACAAGCCAGTCACTTCCTGCAGAAAATGACAGAGGCTGATGATGTGGAGGCCTATCTGACCACGTTTGAAAGGACTGCCGAGCGTGAGAACTGGCCGAAAGCACAGTGGGCCAGTCTGCTGGCACCTTTCCTGTCAGGTGAGCCCCTAAAAGCTTACTTTGATTTAAGCCCTGCTGAGGCTCGGGACTATGATAAACTAAAGACTGAGATCCTGACCCGCCTGGGAGTCACGCTGTCAGTACGAGCGCAACGGGTGCACCGTTGGCTGTACGCCATGGAGAAGCCTCCGCGCTCCCAGATGCACGACCTTATTCAGCTAACAAAAAAATGGCTGCAGCCAGAGACATTAACTGGTCCCCAGATGGTGGAAAGAGTCGTCATGGACCGCTACTTGAGATCTTTGCCCATGGTCCTGCGCAAGTGGGTGAGCCATGGAAACCCGGGTACTGCTGACCAATTAGTGGACATGGTAGAGAGGTATTTGGCAGCAGAGGAACTACTGATGACCACCCAGCAACCCATAGATCCTCGACAGCGCCCTTCAGTAAAGACTGGTAAGACTGTTCCGTGGGAAAACGTTGCTGGGCGGTTAAGAGAACGCAAGGCTGGAGAGACTGTAAACACTGGCCCTAGGAAACAGGCCAATGGGGCTAGAACGGTCTATGCTGCCCAAATGGGTTGATAATCGTGTGGTTAAATGTTTTAGGTGTGGTATGCCAGGTCATGTTATTGCCAATTGCCCAGTCACGCAAGAACCCATGCAATGTGATGCTGCCTTTGAATGTCGCAGAATGTCTGTCTTTGCTAGGTTAGCCTGTACTGTGGTACCTTCACCTGAGCTGGAAAAACAA
This sequence comes from Pseudophryne corroboree, assembly GCF_028390025.1. Taxonomy (NCBI): domain Eukaryota; kingdom Metazoa; phylum Chordata; class Amphibia; order Anura; family Myobatrachidae; genus Pseudophryne; species Pseudophryne corroboree. Next base: position 473,251,487 of record NC_086446.1, read on the forward strand.
ATGTGTGATGTGTTCTTAGAAGGTAACCGGGTAGAGGCCTTGCTAGATTCAGGAAGTTTAGTTACCCTCGTGAAAGCTGGGTTAGTGAACCCCTTAAAGGTCCAGCAAATACCTATTGGGGTAACTTGCATACATGGGGATACCCAATATTATGCCACTGCTGAGGTGAATATAGAAACTTGTTGTGGGTCAGCAATGGTTAAAGTGGGACTGGTCCCTACCTTGGTGCATGAGGCCATAATAGGGAGGGATTTTCCTCATTTCTGGAAACTGTGGGAATCACGGTTATCAACAGATGTGAGAAGTAAAAAGCCAGTTGATAATACCGGTGATTTTTTGGATGTACGTGGGTCTTCGGAACTTTCTGGCCCTTTGCCTTTTGCTAGTTTGGCTGGGGAAGTGACAGATGGGGAGTCCAGTGAGGACCCTCTTGCCGGGAACAGAGACATAGTAGTTAGAACTGAAAGCGTGCCTGACCTGGAGGTAAAGAAGGATCTGTTTGCGTCTGAACAGTTAAAGGATCCTACCTTAATAAAGGCTAGAGAGAATGTTAAGATTGTTAATGGGGAACCTGTGGTACCAGGTGACAGGGTTACGTATCCCCACATGGCCATCTGTAATGAGCTCTTGTACCACATTGTCAAAAGGGGTGAGGATGTGGTGGAACAGCTGGTAGTTCCCCAGCCTTATCGGAGAACGGTACTAGATTTAGCTCATAGTCACGTTACCGCAGGACATTTAGGGGCAGAAAAAACCACTGAAAGAGTTTTACAAAGGTTCTTTTGGCCAGGGGTTTATAAAGAAGTGTCTGAATATTGTTCTTCCTGTCCTGAATGCCAGTATCATGCCCCTAGACCCCATTTCAGGAGCCCACTAGTTCCCATGCCTATTATAGAGGTCCCGTTTGACAGAATAGCCATGGATCTCGTGGGGCCCTTGTTAAAGTCTGCTCGGGGCCATCAGTATATCCTGGTAATTATGGACTATGCCACTCGATATCCTGAGGCTGTCCCTTTACGCACTATCACAACCAAGGCGATAGCTAGGGAGCTGGTGCAGGTATTTAGTAGAGTGGGAATACCAAAAGAAATTCTGACTGACCAAGGTACTCCATTTATGTCAAGGATCATGAAAGAATTGTGCAAGTTATTTAAGGTCACTCACCTCAGGACGTCCATCTACCATCCCCAAACTGACGGGTTGGTGGAAAGGTTTAATAAAACATTAAAAAGTATGTTAAAAAAGGTTGTTGAGAGAGATGGGAAAAACTGGGATTGTTTGTTGCCCTACTTGTTAATGGCCATCAGAGAAGTTCCTCAGTCCTCTACGGGGTTTTCTCCATTTGATTTGTTGTATGGTAGACACCCCAGAGGGCTGTTGGATGTTGCCAAAGAGACGTGGGAAGGACAGCCCACTCCTTATAGAAGCGTTATTGAGCATGTAACACAAATGCAGGATAGAATTGCAGCCGTGGTACCTGTTGTCAGAGAGCACATGGAACAGGCCCAAAGTGCTCAACAGAGGGTCTATAACCGGAGTGCCAAGATACGGGAATTTGCTCCTGGAGATAGAGTTCTTGTTTTGGTACCCACTGTGGAAAGCAAATTCCTAGCTAAATGGCAGGGTCCATTTGAGATTAGGGAAAAAGTGAATGAGGTTAATTACAAAGTATACCAGCCGGGAAAGAGAAAACCCGAACAGATCTACCATGTTAACTTAATCAAACCCTGGAAAGATAGGTTGTCTCTGTCAGCGGAGCCTTGCCCTTCGGTGTCTTCACCCCGGTTGCTTCCCGCAGTGAAGGTGTCAGAGACATTATCAGCTGATCAGAACAATCAGGTTAAAGAATTTCTCATCCAAAATAGGGAGGTATTTTCAGAGCTGCCTGGCCGAACGACCATAATAAAACATGACATTGTCACAGAACCAGGGGTCAGAGTTCATTTAAAGCCATATAGGATTCCTGAAGCTCAGCGAGAAGCTATTTCTAAGGAAGTTAAAACCATGTTAGAACTTGGAGTCATAGAGGAGTCTAACAGTGAGTGGTCCAGTCCCATAGTGCTCATCCCGAAGCCCGACGGTAGCATACGCTTCTGTAATGACTTTCGTAAGTTAAATGAGGTGTCCAAGTTTGACGCATACCCCATGCCCCGTGTGGATGAGCTTGTAGAAAGGCTGGGAACAGCCAGGTTTCTCACCACATTGGACCTGACCAAAGGTTACTGGCAAATACCTTCATCTGATAGCGCCAAAGAAAAAACAGCCTTTTCGGTTCCGGAGGGGCTGTACCAGTATAAGATGTTACCCTTTGGGTTGCATGGGGCTCCAGCAACCTTTCAACAGGCGATGGATAAAATTTTGAGGCCCCATAGAAAATATGCAGCTGCCTATTTGGATGATGTGGTAATTCACAGTACAGACTGGGGGTCACATTTGGTTAAAGTACAAGCAGTACTGGACTCAATCAGAGAGGCAGGGTTAACTGCTAACCCAAAGAAGTGCTGCCTCGCAATGGAGGAGGTCAAATACTTGGGCTTCACCATAGGCAGAGGTCTGATTAGGCCCCAATTGAATAAAGTTGATGCTATTCAAAACTGGCCTCGTCCAGTGAATAAAAAACAGGTAAGGGCTTTTTTGGGAATTACTGGGTACTATAGACGGTTTATTCCTAATTTTGCGACCACAGCGGTGCCGTTGTCAGACCTTACCAAAGGGAAGCAGTCAAATGTGGTGAAATGGAACCCTGATGCAGAAAAGGCGTTCCAAGCGTTAAAAGTGGCTTTGTGTTCACAACCGGTGTTGATAACACCAGATTTTTCAAAAGAATTTGTGGTACAGACAGATGCCTCAGAGGTAGGGATAGGTGCTGTGCTGTCCCAAACCAGAGATGGGGACGAACACCCTATCATTTATTTGAGTAGGAAACTCAATGAGCATGAAAAAAGGTATGCCATTGTGGAAAAGGAGGCTTTGGCCATTAAGTGGGCACTAGATACCTTGAGATATTACCTCTTGGGTAGACAATTCAGACTAGTGACAGACCATGCCCCTTTAAAATGGATGTATGTAAATAGAGGCAAGAATGCTCGTGTAACTAGATGGTTTCTAGCGTTGCAGGACTTTAAGTTTACTGTCGAACATAGACCGGGAACACAATTGGCCAACGCAGATGCATTGTCTCGCATCTTCTGTTTGGGGGCTACAAGTGTTCCGGCCCCTAGGTCGAAACAGGGGAGGGGGATATGTGACAAGAACACTGGGATAGTGTTTGAGGGCAGGTATATTTGTCCCAGGTTCTTGTCTTACATGTTTTAGAAAATGTTAACTTCTAGGAAAAATGCTTTTTGTTTTGTCTGAACCTTTTTCAGTTTGCTGTAAAAGCTGGGTAAAGGCTCTGAGAGAGAGATAAGGCGAGTTCTAGACATTGGGCCCAGTTCGGGTCTTTGGCCTCACAGAGGGCTAATCAGGGTTTCAGCTGTGTAAGAGTGATATAGTGCTTCTAACCTGATTAGTAGGGGCAGACTGCCTGGGAAGGCTGCAGGATCTGTGTGTGAGAGACACGCTTTCTGATGCAAGTAAGCTATACAGTATGTACTGAAGAACTCTGTGTTTTGTTTAGTGACAGTTAGGAACATCTTATGTTTAGTTAGTGCCGGACAGGCAAGGTATTTTTATTTTGGGGTTTGTTTTATTTTCTGTTTCAATAAAACTGGCCGGGGTCAGTTGTACCAGAAACTGGACTTGTGTTGTTCCTCAGCTGCGTGCTGCCATATTCCCCAGGAAAAGGTACCTTGCACCCCTACAGTGTTACAATATATATATCACTACTGCAGGACAGGTATATATTATATAATGACGGACCTGCTGGACACTGTCAGCAGACTCCTAAACTACTAGTATGAAGAAGATAGAAAGAAAAAAAAAACCACCACAGGTAGGTATACAATTATGGACGAGCACTGCCGACACAGAGGTAGCTACAGCCGTGGACTACCGTACTGCGTCTGCTAGTATAGACTGGATGATAAGGATATAAAAAATATATATATATCACTACTGCAGGACAGGTATATATTATATAATGACGGACCTGCTGGACACTGTCAGCAGACTCCTAAACCACTAGTATGAAGAAGATAGAAAAAAAAAACCCCACCACAGGTAGGTATACAATTATGGACGAGCGACTGCCGACACAGAGGTAGCTACAGCCGTGGACTACCGTACTGCGTCTGCTAGTATAGACTGGATGATGATATAAAAAATATATATATATCACTACTGCAGGACAGGTATATATTATATAATGACGGACCTGCTGGACACTGTCAGCAGACTCCTAAACTACTAGTATGAAGAAGATAGAAAAAAAAACCCACCACAGGTAGGTATACAATTATGGACGAGCACTGCCGACACAGAGGTAGCTACAGCCGTGGACTACCGTACTGCGTCTGCTAGTATAGACTGGATGATAATGATATAAAAAATATATATTTATCACTACTGCAGGACAGGTATATATTATATAATGACGGACCTGCTGGACACTGTCAGCAGACTCCTAAACTACTAGTATGAAGAAGATAGAAAAAAAAAAAACCACCACAGGTAGGTATACAATTATGGACGAGCACTGCCGACACAGAGGTAGCTACAGCCGTGGACTACCGTACTGCGTCTGCTAGTATAGACTGGATGATAATGATATAAAAAATATATATATATCACTACTGCAGGACAGGTATATATTATATAATGACGGACCTGCTGGACACTGTCAGCAGACTCCTAAACTACTAGTATGAAGAAGATAGAAAAAAAAAACCACCACAGGTAGGTATACAATTATGGACGAGCACTGCCGACACAGAGGTAGCTACAGCCGTGGACTACCGTACTGCGTCTGCTAGTATAGACTGGATGATAATGATATAAAAAATATATATATATCACTACTGCAGGTATATATTATAATATAATGAATGACGGACCTGCTGGACACTGTCTGTCAGCAGAATGCGTTTATAGAATTAAAAAAAAAAACACCACACGAGTGTTTAACTTTTTCAGGCAGACAATATACTGGTGGTCACTGGTCAGTCACACTGGCAGCAAAAGTGTGCACTGTTATGTACTCCTGCTATAACTGCTCCCCAGTCTCCCCCACAATTAAGCTGTGTGAGCAGTGAGCACTCAGCACAGTCAGATATACATAGATGATATTATCATGCAGCACACTGAGGCTGAGCACAGATATGGTATGTGACTGTGTATCGTTTTTTTTCAGGCAGAGAACGGATTTTAAATAATAAATAAAACTGGTGGTCACTAGTATAACTATCAGCAAAACTCTGCACTCTCTGAGTACTCCAGTCCTAATGCTCCCCAAAATTACTAAAATTAAGGGGTACATTTACTAAGCAGTGATAAAAGCGGAGAAGTGAGCCAGTGGAGAAGTTGCCCATGGCAACCAATCAGCACTGGAGTAACATCTATAATTTCCATACTATAAAATGATACAGAGCTGCTGATTGGTTGATGGGGAAATATCTCCACTGGCTCACTTCTCCGCTCTTATCACTGCTTAGTAAATGTACCCCTAAATTACTAGTAAATCAAGTGTCTCACTCTCTATCTAAACGGAGAGGACGCCAGCCACGTCCTCTCCCTATCAATCTCAATGCACGTGTGAAAATGGCGGCGACGCGCGGCTCCTTATATAGAATCCGAGTCTCGCGATAGAATACGAGCCTCGCGAGAATCCGACAGCGGGATGATGACGTTCGGGCGCGCTCGGGTTAACCGAGCAAGGCGGGAAGATCCGAGTCTGCCTCGGACCCGTGTAAAAAGGCTGAAGTTCGGGGGGGTTCGGATTCCGAGGAACCGAACCCGCTCATCTCTAGTTAGTATATGTATTCATATCAAAAGTAAACTGAAATGTTGAATTATGAGGAGTCTGTACCTTCTGTTACATGCGAGTGCTGAAAATGCAATAAAGTACCTGGGGGCAGATATATTGACCTGGAGATGGCATGGGGAAGTGATACACCAGTGATGTGTGCGGGGGGATACGCGCACCAGCCAATCAGCTCCTAACTGTTAATTTACATGTTGGAGCTGGTGGGCTGGTGCGTGTATCACCTTGCACGTATCGCTGGTTTGTCACTTCCTTGTGCCTTCTCCAGGTTAATACATCTGCCCCCCTGGTTTGTATGGCTTATGACCTGTTATTACACTGAATACTTCACCTACTCACAAAAGATGCAGCCGTCTTGTGTGTGCTCAACTAATCATTTTCATTAAAGCATAACCGTTCAGTACCTCACAGCACTGAGGTCATGGGTTCGATTCCCACCATGGCCCTAACTGTGCGGAGTTTGTATATTCTCCCCGTACTTGCGTGGGTTTACTCTGGGTACTCCGGTTATCGCCCACAATCCAAAAATTAATTGGCCCTCAACAAAAATTAACCCTTACATGAATGTGTCTGTGTGTGCATGTGGTAGGGAATATAGATGTAAAGCTCCACTGGGGCAGAGACTGATGTGAATGGGTAAATATTCTCTGTACAGCGCTGCGGAATACGTGTGCGCTATATAAATAACTGGTAATAAATAAATAATGTGATGATGCAGTGCCAATGTGTAGAATACAGTACATAGGCTGGTAAATAAGACAGGGAAATTATTTGGAAGTCTTTTGTTATTGGCGATAACAGTAGTACTGAAAATCTCTGTGTCCCTAGCAAATAAAAGCATGGACATTTTGTTATTATTTTGATAAAAACATGTAATATTACAGCCCATTAGCAAGGGACCCCAATCTCTGAATGTCCCTACACCAGTATACTGTATATGCCCATCACACCACTTCATTGCAGTTAAATGCACTCACCTGAGCAGAAAACTGGAGAAGGGTCTGTTATGGTTTTCACCACCCAGCATAACAATATAGGTACAGGTGGCACATTTGATCTCATATAAATGGTGGATGGGCCATGATAAAAATTATCTGATTTAGGGGGTAATTGAGAGATGGACGTAGATCGCTGCATACGCAGCAAGATCTGCGCCCATCTCCGCACCAGCTGTGGGCTGCCCTGCACAGGGCAAGGCCATCCATCATATGTAGCGCCACCTCACGATGTGTCCGCAATTTAATTGTGGATGCATCAAATTAAGGTTGAGCCCAGTGTGGCTGCACTGTCAGGCGGTTGGCCTCCATTTTTTTAATCAGTGTAGCTGCGTGTGACATCACGCAGCCACCGCGAAAGTGCTCCCAGCATGCCCCAGTTCATCCTGCCCTGCCCACAAAACACGGCAATGATGCGCCCCCAACAGCCGCTGCTGTCAATCACCTGGCAGGCTGCAAGAAATGGTCAGAGAGGTAGGAGGACAGCCAATAGAGGGCAGTATCACGCAGATCAATGGAGTGAAGGATTTGTAGGAGGAGAGAGTCGTCCACAGTGTCAAAGCAGCAGAGAGGTCAAGGAGAATAAGCAGAGAGTAGTGGCATTTGGATTTGGCAGCAAGGAGGTCATTGCAGACTTTCAATGGAGTGGAGAGGACAGAAGCCAGACTGAAAAGGGTCAAGCAGGGAGTTGAAGGAAAGATAGGCAGTAAGGCAGATTTAGACAATACGCTCAAGGGAGGAAGCGAGATTAGTCAGTAGTTGGAGAGAGTGTTAGGGTCAAGGGTAAGTTTTTTAAGAATAGGGGAGACAAGTGCATGCTTAAAGGCAGAGTGCCTGATGAGAGAGAGAGATTGAGGAGGTGGGCAAGATGGGAACAGTCAGAAGGAGAGAGGTAGTGGAGGAGGCGGTAGGGAATAGGGTCAAGTGGGGAGGTGAAGGGGAAGGCGAGGTATGGATGAGTGCCATAACTTTCTCTCCAGATACAGGGAAAAAAGAAATCAGAGTTGTAAGAAGGCTTTGGGGGGTTAGTGAAAGGACGGGGTCAGGTTGGTGAGAGTCTGTTGGGAATTTGATTTCCTAGGATGCGGTAAAGATCCAGGCAGTCGGAATCCTGATCATGATGCTGGAATGCTGACATTGATTGTAATGCCGGTGATAGGATCCCATCCGTCAGAATCCCATTTGAGGACTGACGAGATGCCGCTCTTGTAAGCTGCACTTGAGGGGGGGGGGGGGTTATGCTGCAGGGGGAGGGTTAGGATTAAGCTACAGGTGGGAAAGGTTAGGGTTAGGCTGCATGGATGGGGTGTTAGGGTTAGGCACCACCGGGGAAGGTTAGGCTGTGTGGGGGAGGGGGGGTAAATTAGGGTTAGGCTGCAAGAAAGGCAGGTTAGGATTAGGGGTTTAAGGGATCATGGTTACCTTACTTATTAGCAGCTGTCAGGACCTTAAGCGCCGGGATACGGCTGTTGGTATTTTGACAGCTGGCATCCCGAGAGCCGGGATCCCATATCCAATTGGATTTCCTGCTGTGTGGAGTCAATTTTGGATGTGAAGTAGGTGGCAAAGTCAAGGGTAGAGGCTGAGAAGGGGAGATGAGGAGGGGGTGGTGGGCAGAGGAAGGAGTTCACAGTGGTAAAGAGACACCGAGTTTGAAGACTGGAAGTAGCAGAGGTTCTTGAAATATGACTGTTTAGAGAGGGAGAGGGCAGCACTGTAGGATGAGAGCATGCATTTGAAATGGGGGCAGTCTACTTTAGAGTGTGATTTCCTCCATTTTTCTTCCCATATACTGTAGCTTCAGTAAACTGCTTCATGTTTACCATTTTGGCTTTAAATAAGCACCAAACTGCCCTAGCAATCAGGCACAATGAGGATTAATATTATGTTTACCATTAAAACACATGTAATAAGGGGCCAGGTAAATACTGTACGTATTGCCATGTTCTATATAGAGATGAGCGGGTTCGGTTTCTCTGAATCCGAACCCGCCAGAACTTCATGTTTTTTTTCACGGGTCCGAGCGACTCGGATCTTCCCGCCTTGCTCGGTTAACCCGAGCGCGCCCGAACATCATCATGACGCTGTCGGATTCTCGCGAGGCTCGGATTCTATCGCGAGACTCGGATTCTATATAAGGAGCCGCGCGTCGCCGCCATTTTCACACGTGCATTGAGATTGATAGGGAGAGGACGTGGCTGGCGTCCTCTCCATTTAGATTATAAGAGACTGAGAGAGATTTACTGGAGCTGACTAGGAGGAGTACTGTTACTGTAGAAGTGTAGAGACTGAGTGGAGAGAGTTTACTAGTGAGGACAGTGCAGTTTACTTTATAATCCGTTCTCTGCCTGAAAAAAGCGATACACAGCACACAGTGACTCAGTCACATACCATATCTGTGTGCACTGCTCAGGCTCAGGCCAGTGTGCTGCATCATCTATTATCTATCTATATATAATATTATATATATATGTCTGACTGCTCAGCTCACACAGCTTATAATTGTGGGGGAGACTGGGGAGCACTACTGCAGTGCCAGTTATAGGTTATAGCAGGAGCCAGGAGTACATAATATATTATATAGTGAGTGACCACCAGACACACAGTGCAGTTTATTTAATATATCCGTTCTCTGCCTGAAAAAAGCGATACACACAGTGACTCAGTCAGTCACATACCATATCTGTGTGCACTGCTCAGGCTCAGGCCAGTGTGCTGCATCATCTATTATCTATATATAATATTATATATATCTGTCTGACTGCTCAGCTCACACAGCTTATAATTGTGGGGGAGACTGGGGAGCACTACTGCAGTGCCAGTTATAGGTTATAGCAGGAGCCAGGAGTACATAATATATTATATAGTGAGTGACCACCAGACACACAGTGCAGTTTATTTAATATATCCGTTCTCTGCCTGAAAAAAGCGATACACACAGTGACTCAGTCAGTCACATACCATATCTGTGTGCACTGCTCAGGCTCAGGCCAGTGTGCTGCATCATCTATATATATTATATATCTGTCTGACTGCTCAGCTCACACAGCTTATAATTGTGGGGGAGACTGGGGAGCACTACTGCAGTGCCAGTTATAGGTTATAGCAGGAGCCAGGAGTACATAATATTATATTAAAATTAAACAGTGCACACTTTTGCTGCAGGAGTGCCACTGCCAGTGTGACTAGTGACCAGTGACCTGACCACCAGTATATATAATATTAGTAGTATACTATCTCTTTATCAACCAGTCTATATTAGCAGCAGACACAGTACAGTGCGGTAGTTCACAGCTGTGGCTACCTCTGTGTCGGCACTCGGCAGCCCGTCCATAATTGTATATACCACCTAACCGTGGTTTTTTTTTCTTTCTTTATACATACATACTAGTTACGAGTATACTATCTCTTTATCAACCAGTCTATATATTAGCAGCAGACACAGTACAGTGCGGTAGTTCACGGCTGTGGCTACCTCTGTGTCGGCACTCGGCAGCCCGTCCATAATTGTATATACCACCTAACCGTGGTTTTTTTTTCTTTCTTTATAGTCATACTAGTTACGAGTATACTATCTCTTTATCAACCAGTCTATATTAGCAGCAGACACAGTACAGTGCGGTAGTTCACGGCTGTGGCTACCTCTGTGTCGGCACTCGGCAGCCCGTCCATAATTGTATATACCACCTAACCGTGGTTTTTTTTTCTTTCTTTATACATACATACTAGTTACGAGTATACTATCTCTTTATCAACCAGTCTATATTAGCAGCAGACACAGTACAGTGCGGTAGTTCACGGCTGTGGCTACCTCTGTGTCGGCACTCGGCAGCCCGTCCATAATTGTATATACCACCTAACCGTGGTTTTTTTTTCTTTCTTTATACATACATACTAGTTACGAGTATACTATCTCTTTATCAACCAGTCTATATTAGCAGCAGACACAGTACAGTGCTGCGGTAGTTCACGGCTGTGGCTACCTCTGTGTCGGCACTCGGCAGCCCGTCCATAATTGTATATACCACCTAACCGTGGTTTTTTTTTCTTTCTTTATACATACATACTAGTTACGAGTATACTATCTCTTTATCAACCAGTCTATATTAGCAGCAGACACAGTACAGTGCGGTAGTTCACGGCTGTGGCTACCTCTGTGTCGGCACTCGGCAGCCCGTCCATAATTGTATATACCACCTAACCGTGGTTTTTTTTTCTTTCTTTATACATACATACTAGTTACGAGTATACTATCTCTTTATCAACCAGTCTATATATTAGCAGCAGACACAGTACAGTGCGGTAGTTCACGGCTGTGGCTACCTCTGTGTCGGCACTCGGCAGCCCGTCCATAATTGTATATACCAGTGACCTAACCGTGGTTTTTTTTTCTTTCTTTATACATACATACTAGTTACGAGTATACTATCTCTTTATCAACCAGTCTATATATTAGCAGCAGACACAGTACAGTGCGGTAGTTCACGGCTGTGGCTACCTCTGTGTCGGCACTCGGCAGCCCGTCCATAATTGTATACTAGTATCCAATCCATCCATCTCCATTGTTTACCTGAGGTGCCTTTTAGTTGTGCCTATTAAAATATGGAGAACAAAAATGTTGAGGTTCCAAAATTAGGGAAAGATCAAGATCCACTTCCACCTCGTGCTGAAGCTGCTGCCACTAGTCATGGCCGAGACGATGAAATGCCAGCAACGTCGTCTGCCAAGGCCGATGCCCAATGTCATAGTACAGAGCATGTCAAATCCAAAACACCAAATATCAGTAAAAAAAGGACTCCAAAACCTAAAATAAAATTGTCGGAGGAGAAGCGTAAACTTGCCAATATGCCATTTACCACACGGAGTGGCAAGGAACGGCTGAGGCCCTGGCCTATGTTCATGGCTAGTGGTTCAGCTTCACATGAGGATGGAAGCACTCAGCCTCTCGCTAGAAAAATGAAAAGACTCAAGCTGGCAAAAGCAGCACAGCAAAGAACTGTGCATTCTTCGAAATCCCAAATCCACAAGGAGAGTCCAATTGTGTCGGTTGCGATGCCTGACCTTCCCAACACTGGACGTGAAGAGCATGCGCCTTCCACCATTTGCACGCCCCCTGCAAGTGCTGGAAGGAGCACCCGCAGTCCAGTTCCTGATAGTCAGATTGAAGATGTCAGTGTTGAAGTACACCAGGATGAGGAGGATATGGGTGTTGCTGGCGCTGGGGAGGAAATTGACCAGGAGGATTCTGATGGTGAGGTGGTTTGTTTAAGTCAGGCACCCGGGGAGACACCTGTTGTCCGTGGGAGGAATATGGCCGTTGACATGCCAGGTGAAAATACCAAAAAAATCAGCTCTTCGGTGTGGAGGTATTTCACCAGAAATGCGGACAACAGGTGTCAAGCCGTGTGTTCCCTTTGTCAAGCTGTAATAAGTAGGGGTAAGGACGTTAACCACCTCGGAACATCCTCCCTTATACGTCACCTGCAGCGCATTCATAATAAGTCAGTGACAAGTTCAAAAACTTTGGGTGACAGCGGAAGCAGTCCACTGACCAGTAAATCCCTTCCTCTTGTAACCAAGCTCACGCAAACCACCCCACCAACTCCCTCAGTGTCAATTTCCTCCTTCCCCAGGAATGCCAATAGTCCTGCAGGCCATGTCACTGGCAATTCTGACGAGTCCTCTCCTGCCTGGGATTCCTCCGATGCATCCTTGCGTGTAACGCCTACTGCTGCTGGCGCTGCTGTTGTTGCCGCTGGGAGTCGATGGTCATCCCAGAGGGGAAGTCGTAAGCCCACTTGTACTACTTCCAGTAAGCAATTGACTGTTCAACAGTCCTTTGCGAGGAAGATGAAATATCACAGCAGTCATCCTACTGCAAAGCGGATAACTGAGGCCTTGACAACTATGTTGGTGTTAGACGTGCGTCCGGTATCCGCCGTTAGTTCACAGGGAACTAGACAATTTATTGAGGCAGTGTGCCCCCGTTACCAAATACCATCTAGGTTCCACTTCTCTAGGCAGGCGATACCGAGAATGTACACGGACGTCAGAAAAAGACTCACCAGTGTCCTAAAAAATGCAGTTGTACCCAATGTCCACTTAACCACGGACATGTGGACAAGTGGAGCAGGGCAGGGTCAGGACTATATGACTGTGACAGCCCACTGGGTAGATGTATGGACTCCCGCCGCAAGAACAGCAGCGGCGGCACCAGTAGCAGCATCTCGCAAACGCCAACTCTTTCCTAGGCAGGCTACGCTTTGTATCACCGCTTTCCAGAATACGCACACAGCATCGCAGAATGGCTTACCCCAATTGGACTCTCCTGTGGATTTATGGCATCGGACAACGCCAGCAATATTGTGTGTGCATTAAATATGGGCAAATTCCAGCACGTCCCATGTTTTGCACATACCTTGAATTTGGTGGTGCAGAATTTTTAAAAAAACGACAGGGGCGTGCAAGAGATGCTGTCGGTGGCCAGAAAAATTGCGGGACACTTTCGGCGTACAGGCACCACGTACAGAAGACTGGAGCACCACCAAAAACTACTGAACCTGCCCTGCCATCATCTGAAGCAAGAAGTGGTAACGAGGTGGAATTCAACCCTCTATATGCTTCAGAGGTTGGAGGAGCAGCAAAAGGCCATTCAAGCCTATACAATTGAGCACGATATAGGAGGTGGAATGCACCTGTCTCAAGTGCAGTGGAGAATGATTTCAACGTTGTGCAAGGTTCTGATGCCCTTTGAACTTGCCACACGTGAAGTCAGTTCAGACACTGCCAGCCTGAGTCAGGTCATTCCCCTCATCAGGCTTTTGCAGAAGAAGCTGGAGGCATTGAAGAAGGAGCTAAAAGGGAGCGATTCCGCTAGGCATGTGGGACTTGTGGATGCAGCCCTTAATTCGCTTAACAAGGATTCACGGGTGGTCAATCTGTTGAAATCAGAGCACTACATTTTGGCCACCGTGCTCGATCCTAGATTTAAAGCCTACCTTGGATCTCTCTTTCCGGCAGACACAAGTCTGCTGGGGTTGAAAGACCTGCTGGTGACAAAATTGTCAAGTCAAGCGGAACGCGACCTGTCAACATCTCCTCCTTCACATTCTCCCGCAACTGGGGGTGCGAGGAAAAGGCTCAGAATTCCGAGCCCACCCGCTGGCGGTGATGCAGGGCAGTCTGGAGCGACTGCTGATGCTGACATCTGGTCCGGACTGAAGGACCTGACAACGATTACGGACATGTCGTCTACTGTCACTGCATATGATTCTCTCAACATTGATAGAATGGTGGAGGATTATATGAGTGACCGCATCCAAGTAGGCACGTCACACAGTCCGTACTTATACTGGCAGGAAAAAGAGGCAATTTGGAGGCCCTTGCACAAACTGGCTTTATTCTACCTAAGTTGCCCTCCCACAAGTGTGTACTCCGAAAGAGTGTTTAGTGCCGCCGCTCACCTTGTCAGCAATCGGCGTACGAGGTTACATCCAGAAAATGTGGAGAAGATGATGTTCATTAAAATGAATTATAATCAATTCCTCCGCGGAGACATTGACCAGCAGCAATTGCCTCCACAAAGTACACAGGGAGCTGAGATGGTGGATTCCAGTGGGGACGAATTGATAATCTGTGAGGAGGGGGATGTACACGGTGATATATCGGAGGGTGAAGATGAGGTGGACATCTTGCCTCTGTAGAGCCAGTTTGTGCAAGGAGAGATTAATTGCTTCTTTTTTGGGGGGGGTCCAAACCAACCCGTCATATCAGTCACAGTCGTGTGGCAGACCCTGTCACTGAAATGATGGGTTGGTTAAAGTGTGCATGTCCTGTTTTGTTTATACAACATAAGGGTGGGTGGGAGGGCCCAAGGACAATTCCATCTTGCACCTCTTTTTTCTTTTCTTTTTCTTTGCATCATGTGCTGATTGGGGAGGGTTTTTTGGAAGGGACATCCTGCGTGACACTGCAGTGCCACTCCTAGATGGGCCCGGTGTTTGTGTCGGCCACTAGGGTCGCTAATCTTACTCACACAGTCAGCTACCTCATTGCGCCTCTTTTTTTCTTTGCGTCATGTGCTGTTTGGGGAGGGTTTTTTGGAAGGGACATCCTGCGTGACACTGCAGTGCCACTCCTAGATGGGCCCGGTGTTTGTGTCGGCCACTAGGGTCGCTAATCTTACTCACACAGCTACCTCATTGCGCCTCTTTTTTTCTTTGCGTCATGTGCTGTTTGGGGAGGGTTTTTTGGAAGGGACATCCTGCGTGACACTGCAGTGCCACTCCTAGATGGGCCCGGTGTTTGTGTCGGCCACTAGGGTCGCTAATCTTACTCACACAGCTACCTCATTGCGCCTCTTTTTTTCTTTGCGTCATGTGCTGTTTGGGGAGGGTTTTTTGGAAGGGCCATCCTGCGTGACACTGCAGTGCCACTCCTAGATGGGCCCGGTGTTTGTGTCGGCCACTAGGGTCGCTAATCTTACTCACACAGCTACCTCATTGCGCCTCTTTTTTTCTTTGCGTCATGTGCTGTTTGGGGAGGGTTTTTTGGAAGGGACATCCTGCGTGACACTGCAGTGCCACTCCTAGATGGGCCCGGTGTTTGTGTCGGCCACTAGGGTCGCTTATCTTACTCACACAGCGACCTCGGTGCAAATTTTAGGACTAAAAATAATATTGTGAGGTGTGAGGTATTCAGAATAGACTGAAAATGAGTGTAAATTATGGTTTTTGAGGTTAATAATACTTTGGGATCAAAATGACCCCCAAATTCTATGATTTAAGCTGTTTTTTAGTGTTTTTTGAAAAAAACACCCGAATCCAAAACACACCCGAATCCGACAAAAAAAAATCGGTGAGGTTTTGCCAAAACGCGTTCGAACCCAAAACACGGCCGCGGAACCGAACCCAAAACCAAAACACAAAACCCGAAAAATTTCAGGCGCTCATCTCTAGTATGGTGGTGCCTCCTGCTATCACACTGTAAACACACACTAATTAAAATATCAAGATGCTGTCTTGAACATTTGATTGGAATGTGTTCCTTTAAACATGATACAGAGCAACAAGCATGTTTCTTGACCTGCACGACCTTACAGTGTCAAGTACCAAATTCACACTCAGCACCTAACCGCAGAGTGTGTCCCAGCTTCTAGAGCGTGTGCTGTAGTATATAGCACATCACTTTTATCTGTACAGAATACAACCTATAAATGTATTTGTTATGCTGGGCAATGGCATACACGCTACAGTTATCTTGCCAATCCGCCCAATATCAGCAGATCAGCCAAATAATTGCAGTGTGTACAGTATTTGACCAACCAGCAGGGCTCCCAACATGGCCACAGTGCAACCCAGCCCCTCTCTGTGCCACCTGGTACTCATCAACCCTGATTTCTGACCGTGCAATTGGGACAGTGGCTGCCGCTGCTAAGGCTGCATACGGCGCAGCAAAGAGTGGCTCCCGAGTCCCTTCATCAGCGGCATAGACATGATTGCTGTGCCGCTGATGAAGGGACTAAGAAGCCGCTCTATATGCAGCCCCCCTGTATGTGGGGGCACCTGGGATGACCGCTCCTGTTGCCCTTACCTTAATCCAGATTTGTCGACCAATCTGAAAATATTTGGTTGGGCATGCCTGATCATTCAGCATGTCCCTCCGATGCAATATTTTCTAAGTGTCAGGTCAGCAGCATCAGGCAGTGTATGCCCTACCATGGCCGACCGATGGACATTCCCCTGTTCCTTCACATGGGAAGAAATGGGGAAATGTCTCCTCCCTGGGTGTGGGGCGCCGATATCACGTGACATACACTGTGAGAGATTGCACAGTGTATGCAGTAGCAGATCTTGCCACGGGCAAACAGGACTTTTGCCCGGGGCGCCGTCTTCCGGAGGGGGCCGGCGCCATCCGGAGGGCACCGCACCATGGCAAGATCCGCTACTGCTGTGCCCCCTGCTGCCCGCTGTGTCCCCCAGCTGTGTCCCCCTGTGAAGGGAACTAGACGCTAAGCATCTAGTTTCCCTTCGTGGAGAGGACCTTTGCTGTGCGGTGCGCGATGATGTCATCGCGCACCGCTCAGCATATCAGCGACGCTA
The DNA here is from genome assembly GCF_028390025.1 of Pseudophryne corroboree. NCBI lineage: Eukaryota > Metazoa > Chordata > Amphibia > Anura > Myobatrachidae > Pseudophryne > Pseudophryne corroboree. Next base: position 473,268,502 of record NC_086446.1, read on the forward strand.
CTCTACTGTACAGAGGGCGTAACTGACCATGCCCCCTGTATGAAGCCGCACCCCTATTTCCCACCCAGGGCGCACAAAGGGCTAGAACCGGCCCTGAGTGTATGCCCCGGATATAGTCAGGGTCTGACAAGCATTTTAGCTGACTGTGTACGTTCAGCATTAGTTTCTCTTAAATAAATGTATAAAATTAGATGTTTACAGTATAATATATTTGTCAGTGTAGCTCAGTTTTGATGTTGCATTGCATTTCTGCATTCATGCTGTATGTTGTGCCCAGCAAGGCTGCCCACAGAAATTGTGGGGGCCGGGACTGACAAAATAGGCACGCCCCCCCCCCCCCCCCCCAAAAAAAAATTACAGTATATATATATATATATATATATATATATACAAACAAATATAGAAAACCACAGCACTCGCCACCCCAGAAGCGGGGTGCAGTGTCTGCACTCACCACTCATAGGGTGGGGTGCATGCAGCCCATGGCCACCTACCCAAATACATACAAAATAGAGAATTCAGCACTCACCATAGCAAGCTCACTTGTCCTCACAACATCAATATTGATGTTGTGAGGACAAGTGAGCTTGCTATGGTGAGTGCTGAATTCTCTATTTTGTATATATATATATATATATATATATATATATATATTGTATCCAAGTGCTGGTATGTATGATACTGAAATCACTTCAGGACTGTAGATGTAGACCAATTTTGATATTGAGTGTACCAAGAGTCTTTGATGGCTGAATAGATTCAGGACTCCTGAAATGGACCCTCTCACCAAAAATATCACCCAAAAAGATAATAATAATAATAATAATAATAATAATAATAATCAGACATTGTTTTATTCATACAATGTGTTCTTTAAAACATACATAAAATTAATCTTAAACCAATATTTCAGTGAACATGTCAATGTACAGTGGATGTGTTAATATGACCCACCCTTTCCTTAACAAACGTGTGAGATCTGGGTAAGGCAATACAGATACATAGACACGATAAATTGTAGATTGTAGATTGGTTCACCAGTAAGCTGGAGGCAACCTTAATTTCTGCTATCAAACAGAAATTGCGATGTGATCGCAACTTCTGCTTGATGAAGGGGGGGAGGCGGCGGTCAGCATGCTGGGCGGTCTTGTCCTGAGATGGGCAGCCCCCAGCATGCGAACAAAAGGATTGCAAATTCTGCTAATTAGCAGAATTTGCAATCCTTACTGAATTACTCTCTTTGTTTGGAGTTCTGCTACAAACTGTCAATGTTTGTTTCATTAGTCCACAACACTTGGGCGACATGCACTAAGCAGTGATAAAAGTGGAGAAGTAAGCCAGTGGAGAAGTTGCTCATGGTAACCAATCAGCTGCTCTGTATACTTTTATAGTATGTAAATTATAAATGTTATTTCAATGCTGATTGGTTGCCATGGGCAACTAATCCACTGACTACTTTTCCGCTTTTATTACTTCTTAGTACATCTCCCCCTTCCAAAAATGTCATGCCTTATCCAAGCAATGTTTGACATGCTTCATATGTATACTGCCCACATCTCCCAATTTAAACATCAGAGTCCTAATTTGAGGGGATTGTCAACTATACAAATAGAAATCACTATCTAACTAGCTTATGAGTATTTGTATCACATTTTTCTGGGTCTTCCAAATTTTACTATGACTTCAAAAATGGTTGTGGCCTCATGGGGAAGGGGAATGAAGGCAGGGGAAGGGAGTGCCAGGTGCTGAGCCAAGCCACTGAGATGAACACAGGACCAGCCCGGCGAAATCTGTCCAGTAATCCCAGTGGCACAATGTGGGGGGTATCTGGCAATTAGAGATTTCGGGGGTGGCCAGTACTGCCCCCAGGGCATCCTGGGCTCTGTGCAGTTGCACCGTCCGCACTACCCTAGTTACAGCACTGGTGTAAAAGGATCTGCACATATAAACCAAAAATGTGCAGAGCTAGACACATCTTAAGACGTGTTTACATCTGCAGGGCCGGCTCTACCATTAGGCACATTAGGGGTGCCGGCCACTGGAGGGCACCACTGAATTCATCTAGCAAAAAACTGAAGGATGTCTCTTTATGTGAGTTGGTAATGAACTAACAGATGGGGGTATGGAGCACAATAAAGAGCATACAAATATATGTCTGTGAGTATACAGTATATGTATGTATACACATACAATTAAAGGGATGTAGCTGGCATCCCAGTGGATTCAGAATACTGGCACCAGAATCCCGACAGCCGGCATCCTGAATGTTAGTATACCGGGGAGGGTTAGGGTAAGGGTAAGGAGTAAGTAATTTCTAGGATTAATATATTTCATTCAAAATGTCGGTATTATGGTGGTCGGGATGCTGCAGTCGGTATTCTGACAAGCGGCATCCCATACCCAACCCCAATATCCCCAGCAGACTCCATATACAGTATTATGCATTATATATAGATGGCACTCAAGGGTCCGGATGTAATGGCTTGTGAGACTGAACTCGTACAGTTTTTTACAAAGCAAAACCAAGCAGGTTTTGCCTTGTAAATGTTTGCTGCTTTAAAAAAAACCTACGAGTTCGTCCGGAGTCTCGGAGCTCCAGCCGTCTCGCAAGCCATTACATCCGGCCAAAGGACTTTTACATTTGGTGAGTTTTGATCAGAGATGTGCTGAAAAGATAGACAGGGGAGGCACTGCCTCACCTGCCATAGACTTTTTACTCCAGAGTTTTGGCTATAAAAATTATTAGAATAATGCAAACTAGATATTTCCAACAAATGATTATTATTTTTCATATACTTTATACAGTCAAAACTCTGGCACAAACAGTAGTATGACAGGAAAGGCTCTGCCTCACCCACCACACGTCACTGGGCAAAGTCTGGGACTGGGGAGCAGTGAGGTGTGATAGGGCAGTGGGCTGTGATGGGCTGCAATCGCACAGGTCACTTATGATCATTTTAACATGATGAACACTAGACAGATCCCACTTTGCTTTATTAGTATCTACAATTTATTAATATCCCTACCAAGACCCACATTACATTAGTCCCAAGTAATATTAATATCAATACCCATAGCATTAATAATCCCCACGCCTGCCACATATAACATTAATCCCCCCCCCTCCCGTACACAGTATCCTTAACATAGCACTAACACTGAACCACCCCCTCCCTCCCATGTAATATTAGTACCACCACCTTCGATTAGAATTATTCCACCACATGACACTTACACAGAACTCAGGGGTCCCTAAATAAATTCCTGAAGGACACTGCAGTCATCCTTTTATAGCTCCCTCTTTCACAAATGTCTTTGTAACAGAGGATCACACCCAGCTTGCAAAGCAAATATACATTACAGTACAATGTCAAACAACTCAAGTTCAGTAGGATTTTTTTCCATTTAAATTTGTGACTATTACTAGTGCTTTTATATAAGGTCAATGTTAAACACAATAGTTCATTAAAAGTAGACTGAAAGCACAGAGAGAATATTGCAGTAGAAGTAAGTGCGTAGGAATGAAGAACAATGGAGAGAGAAGGTGGGAAAACAAAGATGAAGATAAGAGATTGGACTTTATGTTAGTTTGCCAATTCCACTAAACTCCCCACTCCATCCCAAAATATCCCAAAATATGCCTATTCTGTCATAAAAATTAAAATAGCCACTTCCAATCGCTTCAATACTCTGAACTCAAATTATTGGTAATGATTTTATAACTTGGGTCCCGATTCGCAAGGCGGCCGATTATCAATCGACCGTGCATGTGTACGTATTGTAAAAACTGCAAAAATATCCAGCATCTTTTTTGATCGATCAGAATACACAAGTTGATTTACAGTAAGCCGACATTTGGGGGTGGTAACTGTCCATTTTCTGGGAGTGTCAGTAAAAACGCAGGCGTTCCCAAGCGTTTTCAGAGAGTGTGTGTGACGTCAGCTCTGGCCCCGATCAGCCTCATTCTATAGCACTGTAGGAGTAAGACCTGGGTTACGCACAGACTGCACAGACTGGAAACATAATTTGATGGTGAGTGAGTTGCAAACAGATTTGCAGCTGACCAGCGTTCTCAGAGATTTTCGCAAGGCATACGCTGACTTGCACGGGGCGTGTATTCACTCTGTCTGGGCGGCGACTATCTGATCGCAGCCCTCTGCAAATTCGCAGACAAAACGATCAGGTCTGAATTAGGTCCTTGGTTGGACGCATGAATTGCTTATAAAGGGTTACTGCATATTTGACCAAATGTTAGTAAATGACCCTAACTTATTTATCAGGCATGTTCACATAATAAAATGTCAGGTATTTAGATTCCAGCAAATCTTCTTCTGACCAGTGAGACAAATTCTCTTTGGTTTGGCTGCCTTCCCAGAGGGGGAATCTGATACTTCAGACCATCCAATCTCTTGACAGGTCTGCATGCCAGAGACCATCATTTCTCAAGATGCTACAGGAACAAGCTGTTATAGAGTATGGCACTGTAGTTCAGAAATGATGATAGTGTGCGGTTTCTGAGATAATTTACATACTGCATTTAATGGTCCTAAACCCACAGTTATTGGGTATATTTTATATCTAGTTATAAATATTTCAAATTGCAATATATCACAATGATATTGTATTTTACAAATCTAAGACAAATGAAATAAGTCATTATATGAAAAATGTTGCTTGCATAAATACTCATGCCCCGTATCACTGCCCAGGTCGCTAGCTATTGTGCCTGGCGAACGTTGGCAGGTTTCTTTTTTTTTTTTTTTCAATTCTCTGTATTTTTCCACATTTCTATCCCTCTTTTACTTTCTGTTCCCATCCCCCTATATGTCTTTTCTCTGTCCTTGTCTTTCTTGCACTCCTCCTCTACATCCCATCTCACTCCCTCCTTGGTTTTTGCCCCATGCTATCTTTCCTTTTTTGTCTGTTTTCTCTCTACAGTATATATTTATCATCCCACTCTCTCCCCTTTTCTTTATCTCTTGCCTCTAACTGTATGCGTGCTTCTTTTTAATTTTGAGAACTGTCACCACCATATATATATGATTGTGCCTGACATGTACGCCACTATTGTTTCAGTTTATACTAGGTTTATTACCACTTATCTGCTGACCCTGGTTCAAATATCATTGTCTCCCTCCCTCCAAAGTCTCCTTTCATCTATAACCTGGGTGACACCAAGATTTGGCTCTAATATCTGCTTTTCCAATCACATTTTCAAACGGGCGCTCAAGACCTACTTCTTCACCAAACCCAGTCCTAACCCTCCTGTCTATGCTCACTGTCTACCTCGTCTGTGTCACTCTGGTCTGTTAGCCCCTCACCTTTTAGATTGTAAGCTCGCAAGAGCAGGGACTTCTTTCCTCATGTGCCTTTCCTTTTCTTACTTACACTATCTTATACTCCATACTCTCTTTGATGGCACCTAACCCCGGGTTTTCTATACCTGTCCTATTTTGTCCTGTACTGTAAGTGCTGTTTTCTTGTTTGCTCATTTGATTATGTAATAATAATAATAATATAATAATAATAATAATAATAATAACAACAACATAATGGCTGAGGACCAGCGGAGCTCTTCTGGTGGCTTATGGAAATGTTCATGGAAATATAATTAAAATATATATTATGAGTGCAAAGTCTCAGGATTGCTCATTGCAGGTTGATTCTCCCAAATTCATATTCCAAAATATGTTATTTTTTAGCACAGGTTAGAATGTTTTCTGATGGCTCCGTGTGCACAAACTTTGTTTCATGAACAAAATTATTAAAAATATTGAAGAAAATTACCTTCAGGACATGTTTATAACTATAAGGTATATATGAAAAGGGCCATACCTAGGGTAGTGCAACCTGTGTGCCTTGGCACAGAGCGCAACAGGGCGGGAAAAAAAAATCAGTATTGCAGCTGAGCAGATCTATGTAGTGTGTAGCTGCAGGGGATTGGGTGTGTGGCTGAGCACTACATACCAGGGGCGGATCCAGAAGAAAATGATAGGGGGGCACCATGGAAGGGGCAAGTACATTTGCGTGCGGCTTCGGTGCATGTGAGGTGGCGCTTCTTATACAATGCCCAGAGTTGTAGCGCTCATTATGCAATGTCCACTGTACTGGTAGTGCCTCTTATATAGACCCCATAGTAGTGGTGCCCCTTATGCAATGCCCGTATTGCCCCCAGTAGTAATGTTGCCTGTAGTAATGCCCCCAGTCATTTAGCGCCCTAGTAGTTATGCCCCCAGTGGTAATGCCCCTGCAGTTATGACCCTAGTAGTTTACCCCCGCCCCCTTTGGTTTAGCCTCCCAGTGGTAATGCCCCCAGTAGTTTGCCTGCTTGTAGTTTAGCCACCAGTAGTAATGCCCCCCTGTAGTTTGCCCCATTGTAGTTTAGCTCCTGTAGTTATGCCCCCCTTGTAGTTTAGCCCCCAGTAGTTTGGCCCCTGTAGTTATCCCCCAGTAGTTTGGCCCCTGTAGTTATGCCCCCAGTAGTTTGGGCCCCCTGTAGTTTAGCCCCCAATTAGTAATGCCCCTGTAGTTAAGCCGCCAGTAGTAATGCCCCTGTAGTTACGCCGCCAGTAGTAATGCTCTCCTATAGTATGCCCCCAGTAGTTAGCTCCTTTGTAGTTGGCCCCCAGTAATAATGTCCCCCAGTAGTTTGCCCCCAGTAGATGCCCCCAGTAATAAATGTCCCCCAGTAGTTTGACCCTAGTAGATGCCCCCCAGTAATAATGTCCTCCAGTAGTTTGCCCCCAGTAGTAATGCCCCCTAGGAGTTTGCCCCCCATTGATGACCCCCCAGTAGTAATGCCCGAGTAGATGCCCCCCAGTAAAAATGTCCCCTAGTAGCTGCCCCCAGTAGTAATGCCCCCAATAGATAACCCCCCAGTTGTAATGCCCCCAGTAGATGCCCCCCAGTAATAATGCCCCCAGTAGTAATGCCCCCCCCAGTAGTAATGCCCCCCCAGTAGTAATGCCCCTTGTTGATGCACCCCCAGTAGTAATGTCCCCCCCGTAGTTTGCCCCCAGTAGATGCCCCTGCTGCACTAAGGAAGAAAAAACCATCATACTTACCGAGCCCCGTTCCTGCTTCGAGACCACTGCAGTCCTCCTCTTGGCGTCCGCTCCTCAGTCAGCACTATGAGAGAGATGTCATGACTGACGTCTCTCCCATAGCGCACGCCGCACAGTGACAGCGCCAGAAGCCGGAGCTCAGTACTGAGCTCCTGCCTCCGGCTGCCGCTGTGCAGGTAGACAGGGCGCCCGCTGGTAACACAATCTCAGCGGGCGCCCGTCATCTCCCTGTGCGGCGCCGGTGCCGGGAGGGGACGGGGGACGGAGGCCACATATGACAGGGGGGGCACGGGCCCGAGTGGCGGATCCAGGGCCCCCTGGATCCGCCACTGCTACATACAGTAGATCTGCCTAGTTGTAATGGTTTTAAACTAACAAAAGTACAGTAACTTCAATAGTTGGAATTCCCCTAGCTCTTCTAAAGGAGCAAACATGAGTAAAGTGTCTGACTGCAATATAAAATGCGCAATATGCATGTGCACCCAAACAACAATTGAATTGTGAGAATTGTTTGGGCATCAAAAAATTCCCATTTAGACGGGATTATTAGACGCCCAAAACAATTGAATTCACACTTCTTCTTTTTTTTCAAATGTGCCCTCCGCAGACAATAAGACTGTGCCAGGTCTTTTCAAGACAAAGGGAAGTGCTGAAAGGATTCCTGCCATAAAGTACAAGCAGGATGGGGGAACCAAAATTTTGCCAGAGAGGTATCTGACTAGTGTTCCTGGAGACGCATAATCAGGACCGGATTAAGAACCACATGGGCCTGAAGCTAAAAATGCTTAAGGGCCTATTCAGAGAAGAAGTGGAGCTGTAACCAGTGTGGTGTGGTGTGGCCAGAGCCATGAGGGCGTGTACACCCTAAACAGTATGTGCCCCAATGTCTCCCTAAATATATAAACATAAAAAATTATAATTTTGTGAGAAAACTACAAAAACTATTTTAATATATATCATTTATGATTGTTTGGCCAGCTGTGCACCTGGACATCATCCTGCTGCCAAGATGATGGGCCTATTTTTATGTGGAGGCCTGGAGCTGTAGCTCCATCTGCCCCATTGTTAATCTGGCCCTGCACATAATCAGCATCTAAACAAGCCTTGTGACAACAAAAGAAACTTGCTCAGCCTATAAAGGGTGGGGGCTACTGGAAGGAGTGTTTTTGTGGAACTATAATGCTCAGAAGGACACACTGCTGTGTGTTCACTCTCCAAATGAGTAGTGGTCCCATCTTCAGCTTCATGTGGTCTCCCCCACCCAGAATGACCTAAAACCTCAGCCTAAGGTTATTTTAGGTTTTCTGACACTCCTTTTATTTACATGAAGTTAATTGTGCATTCTCTACTTGTATGTCTTGCGTATTACTTGCATCAGGTTGGCGTATCTGAGCGTAGACTGGGGCGGGGTGCTGTAACAGTAATTATTGCTAACAGGATTATGTATCACACTATGGGAGCGATGTAATGAAGTCTTGGTTTGGCGGCCATGCGGGATGTTTTTTTTTAAAGGGGCAATCATGTACAAGGCATGGTTTAGCCTTGTACATGATTTCCCCTTTAAAAAAAATGTCCGAATTCTTCCTGTATCATGCATGGCCGCTGTACTCGTACTTTATTATATCCCGGCCTAAATATCTGCTTTTGTTTACACCATCTCAGAATTGTGTTAACAGAAAAGACCTTGATGAAATATTTTTTGTTAGTGCAACTTTCTTCGTGGCTAGTCACTTGCTGATGTTACATTTCTGTTATAAAACCAGGGCCGGATTTACTGCTTGGCAAATAGGCACCTGCCTATGTAACATAGGCACTTGTGGCGGGCTTCTATGAAATCCAGCCCTGACCATCACAAAGGTAATTGTCCTTTTAATGTTTTATAGAGGCTCTGTAAGGAGGCTCAGGTCAGTAATATCACTAATACTGGGGGTGTAGTATGGTATGCCGGCGGTCGGGCTCCCGGCGACCAGCATACCGGCGCCGGGAGCCCGACAGCCGGCATACCAACAGTGTGGCGAGCGCAAGTGAGCCCCTTGCGGGCTCGCTGCGCTCGCCATACTATTTTATTCTCCCTCCAGGGGGGTCGTGGACCCCCACGAGGGAGAATAAGTGTTGGTATGCCGGCTGTCGGGATTCCGGCGCCGGTATACTGTGCACCGGGATCCTGACAGCCGGCATACTGAAGACCACCCAATACTGGCACTGGCACCGTTACTGTTCCTCTGTAAATCATGTTCTAGAAGAGCACCGCGTGACATCATGAGATCATTGGGGCCCGCCCTGCACTCCTCACACAGTAGACAAGCACAGCAGTAAAGTGAGGAGTGGAGCATCTGGAAAGTAGATAAGATAGTTCAGGGGTAGATTGGGTGGGCCACCAGAAAAATGCCTTACTCTCCGCTGGGCTTGTCTCCTCTCTCACTACGACAGTACCTGGGTCCCCCACCACCGATTACAGTGATAGCACTGTGGCCAGGCTCAGGGCACTGCTTCGGCGCATCAGTGACAGGCAACCTGTGTGGACTCCGTGTACTACAACACACAAACTGTCTGCACAGGCTGCCTGGGTAGAGGGGGCAGGCAAAGAGTGGTTGCACGTCAGCAAGGGGGAGCTGATGCAACACAGTACAGACCCGCTCTCTCTGACGTTTAGTGAGCACCACATCTGTAAACTAAGCACAAAATGATGGATGGCTCATGGCTGCCGTCCTGATTAGTCTCCAAACCTCTTTCGACACTGCACTCAGCACTGAACTTATCTCATGCACTCTGAGCTGTCAGTGTCAGCTATTATGGCACAATCAGGCTGTGTCATGGCCACCCATTCCCTTTACTGGGGTCTACTCTTGGCTTGGAGTCCCAGCCTGCCACTCATAAAAAGCTCCACACTCTCCTGACCACATACTGATAAGCTGCTGCTGAATGGCTTCTTCTGGTGAGAATAGATGTGTGTGTGTGGGGGGGGGGGGGGGGGGGGGGGGGGTGAAGGGATGGCGGGGGAGTAATCAGTACTGAGTGTAGGTGTAGTTAATGCACAGGTGCTGAGTGGGGGTGTTACTGGGTTTTGCTGGTTAATAGGATGAGAGCTACTCTGATGCATGGATTAGGACTGAGGAAGTGAGCAGGTCAGTTGCAATGAGCAGAACAGTTGCAATGTGCAGAACTGGAAGACATCCTTGGAGTACGGAATAGGTGATGCGGTCAATATGCCGGCTGTCAGGAGCCCGGCAGCTGAAATACCAATGCCATAACTCCGAAAAAGGTTAGGAGACTGATGCCAGAATCTCAACAGCCGGCATCCCGTCTATAGTAAGTATACCGCGAGGTTAGGTTTAGGGTCGGGGGTGGGCTAGGTTTAGGAGCCACCTGGGAAGGTGGGGTAGATTAGGGTTGGGCTGCTGGAGGGGGGAGGGGGGGGGGGGAGGGATAGGCATCCCCAGGGAGGGTTAGGCTGCGGGGAAGGGAAGGTTAGGTTTAGGAAGCTGGGAGGGGGACTTAGGTTTAGTCACCACCGCAGGGAAATCAGGGTTAGGCACTGAGGGGGAGGTTAGGATTAGGCTGCGGGAAGGGATGGTTAAGGGTAGGGAACAGGGAGGAACACCCTTAACTCACCCCTGCCGGGATTGCTGTTGTGGGTTCCCGGTGTCTGTACTATGAATGCCGGGATCCTGTGTGCCGGGATTACATACTGAACCCTTGAATAGGCAGCTATTTTATTACCACTCACAAATGATGTTGAGTAATGGTAACCTGTATAAATTTAAACAGTGATCAGAGCTTTTCATATGACTTTAATATTTGACCTGTCGCTCCTCATAGATGTCTGTTTTGTTATGATAAAAAAAGAAACATATTACTATTTACCAAATGATGAAGTTGCTGCAGTTTTTTTTTTGTACAAAACATCTGGTTTTGGGAGCAATAAATCTAAATGCTAGGGTGAAGGATTACATTAATATAGATGTGTACCAGCTTTTTATGTTAGAAGGACTAAGGGGGACATCAGGCTCGTTTCTAGCCAATTTGGCTCCCAGTGCGAGATTTAAAAATGCACCCCCCCCCCCCATTCACATAAACAAAAATGTGCCCCCCCCCCCCATATACGTCTAAAAAGTAAAAGCATGCGCGCAATGAAGGGGGTGTGGCCTCGTTAAAATGGGTGTGGCTTCGTTGAAATGGGCGTGGTCTCATCTGATCTCATCATCACGGCCACCACAGGGGGAAAAAAAATCCCCATTTTACACATTGCAGCAGGCACATGTCCCCATTTTACACATTGCGGCAGGCACGTGTCCCCATTTTACACATTGCGGCAGGCACGTGTCCCCATTTTACATATTGCGGCAGGCACGTGTCCCCATTTTACACATTGCGGCAGGCACGTGCCCCCATTTTACACATTGCGGCAGGCAAGAGTCCCCATTGTACACAGTATGGCAGGCACGTGTCCCCATTTTACACATTGCAGCAGGCGAGTCCCCATTTTACACAGTACGGCAGGCAAGAGTCCCCATTTTACACAGTACGGCAGGCACGTGTCCCCATTTTACACATTGCAGCAGGCACGTGTCCCCATTTTACACATTACGGCAGGCAAGAGTCCCCATTTTACACAGTACGGCAGGCACGTGTCCCCATTTTACACATTGCGGCAGGCACCTGCCTCCATTTTACACATTGCGGCAGGCACGTGCCCCCATTTTACACATTGCAGCAGGCAAGAGTCCCCATTGTACACAGTATGGCAGGCACGTGTCCCCATTTTACACATTGCAGCAGGCGAGTCCCCATTTTACACAGTACGGCAGGCAAGAGTCCCCATTTTACACAGTACGGCAGGCACGTGTCCCCATTTTACACATTGCAGCAGGCACGTGTCCCCATTTTACATATTACGGCAGGCAAGAGTCCCCATTTTACACAGTACGGCAGGCACGTGTCCCCATTTTACACATTGCGGCAGGCAAGTGTCCCCATTTTACACATTGCGGCAGGCACGTGTCCCCATTTTACACATTGCGGCAGGCACGTGTTCCCATTTTACACAGTACAGCAGGCAAGTGTCCCCATTTTACACAGTACGGCAGGCAAGTGTCCCCATTCTATACAGTACAGCAGGCAAGTGTCCCCATTTTACACAGTACAGCAGGCAAGTGTCCCCATTTTAGATAGCATGGCAGGCAAGTGTCCCCATTCTATACAGTGTGGCAGGCAAGTGTCAAGTGGGGGGGGGGGGAGGAAGGTAGAGGGAAGGGGGAGAGAGATATACAACTTACATATCAAGAGGCTCTTCCCGCTCCTCGGGGCGGGCAGCCTCTCCTTCCTCGCACCGGCCGCCGGCACCTCCTCTTTTCAGCTTGACTCCCCCTCCTCTTCCCGGGTACACCTGCTCGGGGGGCGGAGTTTCGCTGAATGACGCAGTTGCGTCGTGACGTCACGACGCAACCGCGTCATTCCACGAAACTCCGCCCCCCGAGCAGGACTATTCGGGAAGAGGTAGGAGGGGGTACTTAGGGACCCGCAAAGTGCCACAGTGGGCGCCCCGTGCGGTTGCACGGCTCGCCCGCCGCAAGAAACGGCACTGGGGGACATGTACTAAGCAGTGATAAAAGTGGAGAAGTGAGCCAGTGGAGAAGCTGCCCATGGCAACCAATTAGCTGCTCTGTATATGTTTAAAGTATGCAAATTATAAATGTTATGTCAGTGCTGATTGGTTTCCATGGGAAATTTCTCCACTGACTCACTACTCCACTTTTATCACTGCTTAGTACATGTCCCCCTAAAAGAGGGATGTAGCTGTGCTGATTTTCCTGTTAGGAACTATGGGGGTCATTCCGAGTTGTTCGCTCGTTATTTTTTTCTCGCAACGGAGCGATTAGTCGCTAATGCGCATGCTCAATGTCCGCAGTGCGACTGTGCCAAGTAAATTTGCTATGCAGTTAGGTATTTTACTCACGGCATTACGAGGTTTTTTCTTCGTTCTGGTGATCGGAGTGTGATTGACAGGAAGTGGGTGTTTCTGGGCGGAAACTGGCCGTTTTATGGGTGTGTGCGAAAAAACGCTACCGTTTCTGGGAAAAACGCGGGAGTGGCTGGAGAAACGGAGGAGTGTCTGGGCGAACGCTGGGTGTGTTTGTGACATCAAACCAGGAACGAAACTGACTGAACTGATCGCAGATGCCGAGTAAGTCTGGAGCTACTCAGAAACTGCTAAGAAGTGTCTATTCGCAATTCTGCTAATCTTTCGTTCGCAATTTTGATAAGCTAAGATTCACTCCCAGTAGGCGGCGGCTTAGCGTGTGCAAAGCTGCTAAAAGCAGCTTGCGAGCGAACAACTCGGAATGACCCCCTATATAATTTATTAAGGTACAGTATAATGATGCCAGTTTGTAAGAAATTATAAATAATAATATCAAGTACATTTTTGTATTAGGAACACTGATATGTGGCATATTGGCCCTCATTCCGAGTTGTTTGCTCGCTAGCTGCATTGCAAACGCTAGGTCGCCGCCCTCTGGGAGTGTATCTTAGCTTAGCAGAATAGCGAACAAAAGATTAGCAGAATTGCTACTAAATATTTTCTTGCAGTTTCTGAGTAGCTCCAGACCTACTCCTAGATTGCGATCAGCTCGTTCCGTTTAGTTCCTGGTTTGACGTCACAAACACGCCCTGCGTTCGGCCAGCCACTCCCCCGTTTCTCCAGACACTCCCCCGTTTTTCCCTGACACGCCTGCGTTTTTTAGCACACTCCCGGAAAACGCTCAGTTACCACCCAGAAACGCCCCTTTCCTGTCAATCACTCACCGATTAGCAGTGCGACTGAAAAGGATCAACAGCAAAACTGCTAAGTTTTTAGTTAAATAACTAAGCGCATGTGCACTGCGTACCATGCGCATGCGCATTTAGCAACAAATCGCAGCATAGCAAAAATCGTCAACGAGCGAACAACTCGGAATGACCACCATTGTGTATTGGGGACATTAATATGTGGCATAATTGGTATTGGGGACCAGGGGTGCTTCAAGAGAGGAGGAGTCACATGTGCACACTCTGACTGGGCCCCCTCCTCTCTAGCTGGCTGCACTGTAGACTAGGGCACTAGGGTCACTAGGGGACCCTAGTGCTGTCCCAGAGTCTAGTGTGCATGTGCAGGTGTCCGTGAAAATGGCACGGTGGTCATTTTCCCAGTGATGCCATTTCCCTGGTGATTTCGGCAGTACTGCTGCTGCCAATGTGGGACTCCGGAGGGTAAGTATTGAACAAAAATGGGCGCAGGGTGTGCGGTGTGAGCCACCTGGACTCCAGTGGCCCGTGTGCACCGCACACCCTGCACCCATTATAAATACGCCAGTGTTGAGGACACTAATGTGTGACATAATTGTGTATTTGGGACACTAATGTGTGATATAATTGTGAATTGGGAACATTGATGTGTGGCATATTGTGTATTGGGGATAAGTATGAGATCCTGGCGTATGGTATCCGGCGTTCGAAATACCAATGCTGGGATACTGAAGTTGAAAATACCGACAGGGGTGAGTAAAGGGTGTTCTACCCTCTCCCCACCCCCCTAACCCTAACCCTCCCTACCCGCAGCCTAACCCTATCCCCCCCCCCCCCCCTTTGTGACTAACCCTTACCACCCCCTGGAGATTCATAAGCCTAACCCCTCCATCCCCGCTGCCTAAACCTAACCCTCCCACCCCATAGCCTAACCCTAATCTCCCAGGACGCAGCCTAACTTTAACCACCCGCAGCTTACCTCTGGTGTGCCGCTGTGTTTCCTCGGTCGGGATCCCGGTTGTCGGGATTCTGATGCCGGGATGTTGCTCCCTTTCTGGATGCCGGTGTCGGCATTCACACTAGTGTCGGGAACTCGGTGTTGGTATTCTGACTGACGGGTTCCTGACTGCCGGGGTCCTCACTGCTTCCTGTGTATTGGGGACACATGTGTGGCATAATTGTGTATTGGGGACACTGATGTCTTGCATAATTGTTTATGCACAATATGCCACGCTGTGTTTTTGTGTTCCTTTTGTTTGTAATGTAGGTAGTGTATGAAACTTTAAAAAGTTGAATATAAGGAGGTAAAATGGCAAATAATGTAAGGAGCCCAAATCTGGAATGAAAATACAGTGCTATGGTTTGTTTGATGGAGGGAGGCCCGAAACCTATATCTTTCATAGGACCTTATGAGATCTAAATCCAGCTCTGTATAAAATACATGCGCACAATGGGCCTAATTCAGGTTTGCTAGCAAAGCGAAAAAGCACACTAATGGGTAAAACCATATTTTACTGCAGGTGGGACAGATGTAACATGTGCAGAGAGTTAGATTTGGGTATGGTGTGTTCAAACTGAAATCTAAATTGCAGTGTAAAAATAAAGCAGCCAATATTTACCCTGCACAGAAACAAAATAACCCACCCAAATCTAAGTATCTCTGCACATGTTACATCTGCATAATCTGCAGTGCAACATAGTTTTGCCCATTAGGGTTCTTTTTGTTGGCAGAGTGTTCTGGGCAGTGACGTCAGTCCACACACTTAGTGACTTAAACAGTAATTCAGGTTTATTTTGTGAACACAGGTGACTCAGATGTAACACTGATAACGGTAATCAGGAGCCCATATATCACACAAGGTAACAGCATTAGGTAGTGGTACTTATCAGGAGATGCCTGTGGTGGTGAAGCGTGGAAGACTGCACAGCCGTCCAGTCTGACTCCCACTGTAGAGAAGATGATGCATGCACTGGACCACTGTAAGTCTCTGTAGCTGAGCTCTGCTCCCAGTCTCAGCTCTGCACACTTGTACACCAGGACTCCTTCTCAGTCTCTGTGTGTCACACTCTCCTCACACTCTCTGAGATGGAGGAACAAGAACTGTATCATATAACTCCGCCTCCGAGTAACTCCTGGCACTAGAGGTCTAACACTAGGGGATGTACCCATAGACTGATACACAGAAGGAGACAGGTACAGAGTGCACCATATCCTAACACTCCCCCTCGCTCAAGACTGTCTCCGGTCACAAGTTTAAAGAACATGACATTTTATCAAACAACTCAGTAAAGTCACTCCTGAAACCGAAAACATAACGTGAAGCAAAACAGTATGAATAAATCAACATTAGCCATATTCTAGTCCACATTCAATCAGGAATGCAAGTAGCAAGTGTGATGACAGTCCTTTTGTCAACATGTCGGCTATAATTTCTTCACTTGCAACATACTGTATTCCACATTGACGGACTTGTTTTCCCCCAACTCATTAATGAAATTATGTCTAATATAAATGTGCTTAGCCCATCCATGATGCTTTGTGCTACAAAAAAAGATCAATTGTTCCATTGTTATTACCCTTTATGTTGATGATCTCACTGTGGTAAGGAAGATCTAATTCACATAAAGTCTCTCTTATCCAAAGCGCTTGTGGCTTAACAAGAAGGTTAAGGCAGCAATGGATAAAAAAAAGCGGGCTTTCAAAGCATTTAAATCTAATGGAAAGGAAGAGTCTTTCAAGTATTACAAGGAATGTAGTAAGAAACCAAAAAAAGCAATAAGAGCAGCTAAAATGGAAAATGAAAAGCAAATTGCTATAGAGAGTAAAACCAATCCTAAATTTTTTGTAAATACATAAACGGTAAAAGGTTAAAAAAGGAGAATATAGGTCCATTAAAAGATGAATTTGGAGAATTGATAAATAACGAAATAAAAGCGGAAATACTGAGCACATTTTTTTCATCAGTAATCACCAGAGAAGAACTGATGGTGGGAGTAGAGCATAACAATTGTGACAGTAATGATTCATGGGTAGATACTTGTTTAAGTGAAGAAGTAGTCCGAGAGAGACTAAGCAAAATTAAGGTTAATAAATCACATGGTCCTGATGGACTTCACCCGAGGGTTCTTATAGAGCTTAGTTCACAACTAGCACGACCCCTATACTTGATTTTCAATAGTTCAATTAGATCAGGCATGGTACCAAAGGATTGGCGTATAGCTGTGGTAGTGCCATTATTTAAAAAGGGATCCAAAAATCTTCTGGGTAACTATAGACCAGTTAGACGTCTATAGTGGGGATAATATTAGATGGAATTCTAAGGGACAGCATACAGGAGTATCTACAGACCACTAGGATTATTATCAAGAACCAGCATGGGTTTGTGAGGGACAGGTCATGTCAGACTAACTTAATTAGCTTCTATGAGGAAGTGAGCAATAATCTTGATCAGGGAAAAGCAGTGGATGTGGTCTTCCTAGATTTTGCAAAACCCTTTGATACAGTGCCTCACAGGAGACTGATCATCAAATTAAAGGAACTTGGCCTAGGAAAAACTATTTGCACATGGATAAGCAACTTGTTGGATAGAAGGGTACAGCGAGTAGTGGTCAACGGGAAGTCCTCAACCTGGTCCCCAGTAGTCAGCGGAATACCACAAGGGTCCGTACTCGGACCACTACTGTTCAACATATTTATCAATGACCTAGAAATAGGCCTGGAAAGCACAGTGTCAATCTTTGCAGATGATACTAAACTGTGTAAGGTAATTATCTCAGAATTGGATGTGGAGTCCTTGCAGAATGATCTATCTAAACTTGAACTCTGGGCGTCTAAATGGAAAATGAGGTTCAATACAGACAAATGCAAGGTTATGTATTTCGGGACTAAAAACAAACTCGCAGTCTACAATTTAAATGGGGAATGCCTAGGGGAAACAGAATTGGAAAAAGATTTGGGGGTACTCATTGATAATAGGCTTAATAACCATACACAATGTCAAAGCGCAGTAAAGAAGGCAAGTAAGGTGCTAGTGTGCATAAAACAGGGAATTGTGTCAAGGGACTCGGATGTAATCCTGCCGCTGTATAAAGCATTGGTATGTCCGCACCTGGAATATTGTGTTCAGTTTTGGGCACGACTGTATAAAAAAGATATCGATGAACTCGAAAGGGTTCAAAGGTGAGCTACTAAATTGATTAAAGGCCTAGAGGGACTGGATTATGAGGAAAGGCTTACTAGGTTTAATATGTATACACTAGAAAAGAGGCGTCTAAGAGGAGATATTATTATCTTCAAATATGTAAAGGGACATCACAAACAGTTATCAGAGGAATTATTTATTAAAAGAACACAGTTTAGGTCACGTGGGCACTCGCTGCGGCTGGAGGAGAGAAAGTTCCAAATGCAACGGAGGAAAGGGTTCTTCACTGTTAGGGCAATTAGGATGTGGAAATCCCTGCCAGGGAAGGTGGTAATGGCGGACTCTGTAAATGGATTTAAAAAAGGAATGGATACATTTCTGAATGAAAATGATATCCAAGGTTATAATATTTAAAATATCAACATGGTTAATCCGGGGGTTATATGAGTTATAGTAGTTAACTAGTCATAAAACATTATTCAGCGGGTATGTAGAATCATCACAACTCAATACAGGTTGAACACGATGGGCAATTTGCCTCTTTTTAACCTCAATTACCATGTTACTATGTTACTATGCTTTATTTGAAGTTCCTGTGAGCACCATGTACTCTGCCTCTGTTGTAGAAAGAGCAACTGTGGGTTGTTTCCTACTTGCCCAGCTTATGGCTGCACCTGCCAATGCAAACAGGTATCCAGTATAAGAACGTCTATCATCCTCATCAGATCCCCAGTTGGCATCACAGAATACTTTTAAGCTGGTATCTGATAATCTTGTAAATTTCAGCTTTAGTGAACTTGTACCTTTGAGGTACTTTAGTACAAGTTGAGTATCCCTTATCCAAAATTCAAAACTGTATTCTCTTTACTGCAATCCAGTGTTGTCTCCCAGGATTATTTGCGAACTGGCTTGCCCGACTCACTGCATGTGTGATGTCTGGACGTGTCCCAATGCCTGCATACATCAAACTACCAATGGCATTTTGATAAGGGATTTCTTGTATTTCCTCTCTCTCCCTTTTGCTGCTTGGTGACATGGCCTTGACCATCTTTGTACTTTTATCAATGGGAGTACTTACTGGTTTTGCATCTGTCATTCCGTACTTGGAAATTATTACCTCAATGTATGTTTGATGGTCAATTGTGACAGTTCCCTCTTGCTGGTTTTGTACAATTATTTAATAGATGATTTGCAGGGCCTAGATATTTCAATTTGAATCTTTGTTTAAGCTGGTGCTTGACATCAGTGATGTGATCTTCTTGACTTGCCAAAAGTAAATCATCCACATAGCCACGATGAACAACTTTTCTTTGATGGTTTTGTGATATAGGCAGTGATCAGTCTCTGATCTAACAATGTTCATTTCTAGTAATGCTGCATCCAACTTTACATACCAGTAGTGACGTCAGTCCACACACTTAGTGCCTTAAACAGTAACGCAGGTTTATTTAGTGAACACAGGTGACTCAGATGTAACACTGATGGTGGTAATCAGGAGCCCATATATCACACAAGGTAACAGCATTAGGTAGTGGTACTTATCAGGAGAAGTCTGTGGTGGTGAAGCATGGTGGACTGCACAGCCGTGCAGTCTGACTCCCACTCTAGAGAAGTGATGCATGCACTGGAACACTGTAAGTCTCTGTAGCTGAGCTCTGCTCCCAGTCTCAGCTTTGCACACTTGTACACCAGGACTCCTTCTCAGTCTCTGTGTGTCACACTCTCCTCACACTCTCTGTGATGGAGGAACAGGAACTGTATCATATAACTCCGCCTCTGAGTGACTCCTGGCACTAGAAGTCTAACACTAGGGGATGAACCCATAGACTGATACACAGAAGGAGACAGGTACAGAGTGCACCATATCCTGACACTTTTTTTGTTTACTAACAAACTTGAATAACCCAAAATGTACTGTATGTTAAACTCATAAAATATATAAGTAAATTATATGTGGTTCAACTGCGGTACACTCTCTTTAACATGTGCTGGATATGTTCACATGGTTATGCAAACACATACAAAGTAACATTCTTTTCAATATAACATTCATTCCAATGGGGTTGCATCCATAGAAACCCTTTGAAATTAATTAACTATTGAAATGAATGTTGATAGCTCTAGTAAATTAAGTGATTAATCAAAACAGCGCCTTCACCTAAATCTATATCACCACCAGACAGCCTGTGTATCCTACTAATACAAGGTAAGGACTGTCCCTATCATGTGAGTTCTATGAGAACAGATGAGGAGGTGGGGGGGGGGGGGGGGGGGGGGGCAAAATAGCAATCTACTTCTTCTCCCTGAGTCTAGCATCCCTGTGCCGATAGGCGATGGGGCTCTTCCTTCTCCCCTAGGCCTGTGAGGCAGCATTAATGAAACAAATTAGGACCTATGGATTAAATAACATATTTAATGGACCAAAGACACCTCTATATTATATACAAATAGAATAAAACACATATTTTCAAATAATGTTTATTTAAATAATGTGCTATCTAAACCTCTATTCACCAATTTTTTAACAATCTATTAGAACATTCTTCTGATTTTGTGATTCATCAAGACATTCTTCTGTTTATGCAATCCATTGGGATAAAAATGTACAATATAAAAGCCAACACAGATAATCGCTATAAATGTAATTCTCTAAATATCTGTCATTAGGAAATACCTAGCATCTCAGGTAAATTTACTAAGAATAGTATGTAACAAATATTTTCCACAGATAAACACATGTGAGATCTATCAGACATGGGTGCTGTTTTATAGCAAAGACACTGGAATTTACTAGGTTCCTGTAATTTTGGCAGACCAAACACTCTCGAACATGAAGCCTGCACAGATCAGTGAGATCCGTGCAGACTTCTATGTTTAAATGTGTGTAAAGTTGTACAAAATAGAAAAAAAAATTGTGAGGGGTCCTTCTCCACAATTACCAGCCCTAGGCTCTTTGAGCTGGTCCTTGTTAAAAAATACAGGGGGGAAACTGTGTGAGGTCCCCCTGTATTTTAAGAGCCAGCACAGGGCTCTTGAACCAGTCCTGTATCCAATAAATATAGGGGGAAAATACTTTTTTTTTTGTATTTTTGCATCCCGCACCAGGCTTCACTAGCCAGGAAGGTAATGCCACAGTCAGGGAACATGCTTATATTGGTCCATTGGACCTTAACATGAACCCCCCTTACCGTGTCAGCCCTAGATGGGGTTTCCTGGGGGAGTGAGGACCCCCTCAATTTTAGGGGTGCCCCCCATTCAAACACCCAAGGCCAGAGCTGAATCCCAGGGCTATCCCCAGCACCCCTGGGTAGTGGGTGCACAGTTAATATTCTGTGAGTTTAGTTTTGAAAATAAAAATTGTCTTTTAAAAGAGGGACTACAGGTCCCAGCAAGCCTCCCTTGCAAGAACCACAAGTACAAGCATGCGGGGCATTAAGGGCCCGCTGATACTTATAGACCACCTGTAAAATAAATATATATTTTTTAAAGTACTCACCATGATAGTATTACTTTAATAATCACTCTTGCACACTCACACATACTCACCTACAATCTCTGTAGCCAATCACGTCCTCTTCTCTGAGTTGAATCCATGTAACCAGCAAAAACAATTCCCCTCTATGCAACTGAGCGGGACCTGTCTTAGAAGAGCCACCAGTCAATCACAGGGCACCTCCATAGGCTGTGCTGTCAATCAAACTCACCATCATAGACTTCAATGGTGGGAAACCTCCATTGAAGTCTCTGGTAAGAAACGCTACATTGTATCCTAGGATGTTAACCACAAGATTCACCTCTACTAAACTTGTGGTTAGTGATAGAAAGCCTGCATGGATCTCACTGATCTGTGCAGGCATCTCTGAACATGCTGTTGAGGGGTACGTCTATTTGAAAAGTGCATTTTGATCTGAGTTTCCAAGATTCATGGGTGCGTTTGCAGAAATAATTTAGGTAAATTCCCATGTTTCAGTGTTATCTAAGGAAATTACATACAAGTTTGACAGTTGGTCACATGATCGTATGTCCCTGTTGACCCATGTTTTCACTGGCGTATTTATAATGGGTGCAGTGTGTGCGGTGGGGGACCTACACATGCTGCAGACATTTTTTTGAATACTTACCACTCTGGAGTCCAGCACCTATTACAGCACCGCTGCATAAATCGCTGGGAAAATGTCTGCTGCGCCATTTTCCAAGAGATATGCGCATTAGGATCTGAGAACTCTAGTGCTCAGACTCTCTACAGCACTGCCCCGGTGCTGGGTGCGGGCTGAGAGGAGGGGGCCGGTACGGAGGAGGCTGCAATCGGGCCTCCTCCTCTCTTAAAGCACCCCTGCATGTTTTGTACTTCTATTTGAACAAAAACTCCTGTGTGTGTTCTTTAGTAAATTTACATGTTTGAAAAATGCCTAAATGCCCAAACACTCCTGTTTTTGCCAGCTCCAGCAAACATGGAGCTTAGTAAATTTACCCCTCAATATCTCAAAACAATTTCCCCAAGTTCACTGCTTATTATTAGTTAGGGGCGGTATGTAATAAAGCATAAAATATTGTAAAAAACCCCAAAATCCAATTTTCTGGGTTCTTACCACATTTCCATATGCCTTGTCCTTTGTGAAATTAATCGCATATGTAAGTACTTATTAGATTAGTATGTCGGCGGATGGGTGGTGGCTATTAATTAAGAGCAGTTTCATTTGCTTTGATGGATTTGTTTTCTCACAATGGATTACAAATACAGCAGCCTTTCCCATTATATTACAATGCCCTCTCCTCCTAACACTATCCCTGACATCAGTGCTCCTTGTTCGCATCTTTCTTTTTCCCACCGCAACTCAGATCCTGTCTGTGCAGCCACTCTGTAGGTTCAGGCTCTAAGTACTGTTTTGTC
Source organism: Pseudophryne corroboree (assembly GCF_028390025.1). Lineage (NCBI taxonomy): Eukaryota > Metazoa > Chordata > Amphibia > Anura > Myobatrachidae > Pseudophryne > Pseudophryne corroboree. Next base: position 473,291,382 of record NC_086446.1, read on the forward strand.
TTCTACATCCACCACTATCCATCATTGTTGATTCTACTGGCCATAGTGAGTCACCCTATCCTCTATTTCCCCTTACCCCCTTATTTTGTCTTTGGTTGTTTTGTTGTATTACATTTATAGTCTTTGTATTTATGTTTTCTATTTGTTATCAATGTACAGTTCTGCAAACACCTTGTGATGCTCTATAAATAAATGATAACAATGCACCACACACTCGGCACCTATTATAGATATGCCACTGCGTGATTGTTCCTTGCAGTGAATATGTTTGATGTGCTCATATATCTCCATGTCTGGCAGTAACAAACACCTAAAAGCTACCTCTGTATTCTGCTGTATGTACTGTAATGGGCCCTACACACTGATAGATCCCCAGCCGAGCTGCCCGATGGCGGATACGGCCGACAGGCGACCCGGCGGCGGGGGGGGGGGCAGTGATGGGGGGAGTGAAGTTTCCTCACTCCCCCTGTCACCTGGCTCCATAGCAGTGCAGGCAAATATGGACGATCTCGTCCATATTGGCCTGCATGCACAAGCGACGAGGCACCAGCGATGAACGAGCACGGGGCCGCGCATCGTTCATCGTTGGTGCCTCCACACTGAAAGATATGAATGGTATCTCGTTCATTAATGAACGAGAGGGTTCATATCTTTCACTGATATCGCCCAGTGTGTAGGGCCCATTAGTCCTCAGTTCCATCGACCTGTTTCTAATTATACGGTTTCCTCTGTCCACCAGGTTCCAACTCCAGCAACAAGCAACTCATGATGCACCATAAAAGATGACAATCTGATATGGGACAAATAAGTATTAAAAGTTTTTTTTGGTTTATTCCAACGAGCGTGTGAACTAATTAAACCATGTGTTCACAGACAAAAAATCCGGTTACAGCATCATCCACTTTATTAAAATTAGAGCCTCCATAAATCTGATAAAGTCTTTGTCCATTCAGATTAAAACAAATACTTGATAGTTCGGCACATTATTTCAAATGTCACCCAGAGCTCTCTCTTATTGCATAATAATGAAATGGCACTGCCAGCTGAGCGGGCATAACTTGATTCCGTGTAGCTGCAAAGCTCTGGCAAGTTCTATTGAGATAACAAAATGTGGTGTGAGTTATACAGACATGCACATAATACAGGGATGTCATCTAATTGCGATTAAAGTCTCATTAAGCTTAAGTACATAAATGCTAGTAGGTTTTCAATACCAATAAGTCTTTCCTCTCACATCCCTTTCCTCTCAGTGTGTTAGATTGGACGCATTAACTGTTCACCATAGAAGAGAGTTACATGCACACAGAAGAGATGGAACAAATCCAGTTTCAGTCTTCATAGATGAGAGGCTACATAGCCATCCATATTAGGGAGAGGTTTATTAACAGAATTTACTTGGGTCAGCAATTCATCTGTTGTCCGACATATGGCCAGGCACAGACGTGGATGTTCTTTATCAGAACTTATTTTTAATTGCTGTGAACACCCCTCCTTTCTCTATGCAGGTTCTGTTTCAGGTCATGGAAAGACAGTTAGCACTTGCAGCTTATGGCCAGACCAGGGGGCTCTAGAGATGTCAGAGGAATAGCTCAGCTCCAGTAACTGGAGAGAGGAAACCTGACCCTCGCTAAATATAAAGACATCAGATGAACTTTTATCTCGCATATTAGCCAGCGACGCTCTCTTTCCTTGTCTCTACCGCAACAGCATAGTCTATGGCTAAATAAGCTTTGGAACAGCATGTGATAAAGTAATCTATTTCTGTGTCTTACAGATGTTTTATCAAAGGCTTAGAAATATTGTGTTACTAAAGGCAGCTAAGACTTTATCAATGACTTTATAAACCCATACAAGTGTGCTGTCTGTCTATCCCCATATCTGTACTTTGTGCCAGAACTCACTTAAAGTTATAGGTTGATCCAAGATTCATAGAGCCTGATTCTTAGTCAGACCCAATACCATTATTCCCAAATAGTTGAGGGTTTACAACTGTTCATGCATCTAAGTCACTAAAAGGTTACACAGTGCATCCATTCCACGTCTGTATGTTACATAACTGGTGACGGACTCAGCCACTTACTTGCTTACTCTGACGGAGGTTCTGCAACTAGCATGGGGCAGGTGCAAGTTTAGAGTTTAGTGCGTTCAGTGGTAGCATTTAAAGATGTACAAGTGGAATTGTTGCAGCTAGTGATGCATAAAGTGGACGTCCCAGTTCTTGCACATTCAAGCTCACACTTGTACACCAGGGGAAGGGCTGTAACTAGCATTAGCATACAGTTTCTGATGTGACAACAGCACAAGGTGGTTGCAGCGGCATGTGACTCAGAATCAGCCCCAAAATGTTTGGATGCTTATTTTATTCATTTCTCAAACTGTTTCACTGATTTCTACTTGTTTCCAGAAACAATTCTAAGGATCAAAAATTATACCAAAAAAAGACGTCCATACTGTCTACCTTTGAATGCCGTAAAAAAAGCACTGGAATGATATGAACAAAAAAAAAAGGTCTCCAAGGGCAACATTTAATCAAATTTAATTGGTTTAGTGACAACTAACTGCATTAATCAAGTGACAACTAACTGCATTAATCAGAGACCATTCTAGGCCAAGTGGAGCCTATGGAGAGAATTTTCCTTGGTGTTCCTCCCGCACTGCACCCATAGCCTCACACTCACACTGCTTCATAGCCTCACACACACATACAAACTGCCCCCTTCACAGATTACACTGCCCTCACACAAAAGGCCCCCTCACAGACCACACTGTCCCCCCTCACATATCATACTGCCCCACTTACTCATCTAGCCCTCACAGATCACACTGTGCCCCCTCATAGATCACAGTGTCTCCACACAGCGACCCCCCCCCCCCTCACAGATCTCACTGCCTCCACACAGGCCCCCCTTACAGATGATCATCACACTATTTCCACACAGCCCCCTCTCTCACAACTCACACTGCCCCCCCCCCTCATTTCACGCTGCTTTACTTCACAGATCACACTGCTTCCACACAGCTCACCCTTCAAAGATCGAGCAGCCTCTTCCCAGATCACACTGCTTCAACACCCCCCCAGATCACACAACCCTCTCCCTCAGAGACCACGGTGCCCACCCTCACAGACTACACAGCCCTCCTCACAGTTCACAATGCCATACTCCCCTACCTACCTCACAGATCGCACTGCCTTCCCCTGCACACCTACTCACTTTCTTTCCTCTTCATGACTGTGACTCTGGCTCCCATGGTCCACTACTGCTTGTGGCCCCACCCAGTGCCTGCAGTCAAGAAGGACCTTCAGATGAAGCCACAAAGGCGATCTTATTGACAACAGTTCACGCAGTGACTGTGAACACAGGGCTACGTTAGGTGCCCTTCAGGCTACAGATAGCCAGATTAAGGGGTGGAGGGGGGTGGGGGGGGGGGTGCAGGAGATAATGTACCCCGGGACCCCCTCTATCAGGGGCACCACGGCCAAAGCACACTGACATCACTAACTCTCCTTCTTGTGCAGCAGCAGAACAGGAAGCCAGAATGCAAGCAGAACCATGCACAGTGCAGGCAGAAACACAGGAGTATCAGGTTTCATGAGCTACTGATGGAGTTTCCTGACGAGAGGAGAGATAGGTGGGGAGAGAGAGGTGTAAGTAACCCAGGAATCCCAGTTTCTCCTCCCCGCCTGGGTGTCTAAGTCCTGTGTAACCTGTTATCTAATGAGGGTCTAGAAAAAGACACACACACAGCCCTCCTCAGTCTTGTCCCAGGGTGTAAGTAGTACAGAGGCTGCTGCTATTCTTGCATATGACAAGGTAAATTATAGATTTTATTTTTCTATGTATATTTTACGGTTGTTTAAGATATCTTTTGTCACAACTGAGGGCCTGAGCTGACGGAAGGCAGCCTCAGTTGTAGGGGCTGAGATGTACCGGAACCTGGGAGGTTGTATCAGACCCCTGGACATGTAAGTAACATGAAGAGAAACCGCCCGAAGGCGTGACCACGACAACTTGAGTAAAAGTCAATGATATTTATTTATGACAAACTCCATGCATCACAGTAGCAGTAAAAGTAACATAAAAATCAGCAGAGAAATAATAATACAGTTCCTGGGTACTACAGGGTGGCAGGGGCCACAGAGCTCTGGTGGTATGAGACAGTTCTTATTATCTGCAAGTTGGAAAGTCCTTACCAGGCTCAACTGTAGCAATGAGGAAAGCCCAGGGTCGTACCAGCTGGTGTTCCAGGGAAAGCTGGACTGCTGTAGATAAAATGCTGCTGTGGGTACTGGTTAGAACCAGACAGGTGTTGGCACGGAGTGGATACTGGCTGGAACCAGTTAAATAATAAATAAAGCTTGAGAGCGATGCAATGTAGATGAAATGTAGAATTTGAGAGCGGAGAAATAATAATACCGGTGGAGAGTGGTAAACTGCAGAAAGGACACCGGCCCTTTAAGAGAAGCTGTACACTGCTGGAAGCTGAGCTGGAAGCAGGTGATGTTGTAGCTGGAAACAGGTGAGTCCAGTATGGATCGGAGAGTCAGGCTACACCGCAGATGGAATGCTGGTGCGGGTCTCTATAGCAGAAGTCTGGAGACAGGAGCTGGAACCTGGAAGACATTCACAGAAGAGAGACAAACTGGAACTAGGTTTGACAACCAAAGCACTGACGCCTTCCTTGCTCAGGCACAGTGTATTTATACCTGCAGCAAGGAAGGGATTGGCTAGGCAATTATGCAGATTAACAAAACTGACAACAGATTGGAGGAAATGATCAGCTGACAGAATCCAAGATGGCTGCGCCCATGCAGACACTTGGAGGGAAGTTTGGTTTGTAATCCATGTGGTCTGGAAAACAGTAATGGCGGCACCGGCCACCGGAGACAGGAGACGCCAGGCTGACAGATGCACATCCAACCACGCGGACACAGCGGAGGCCGCGGCTGACGTAATCGCCACTCTGAATGCAGAAGCTCAGGGACGGCGGCGGAGGCCGCGGGAGACGCCATGCCAGATGTATAAGGTGTTACTGTGACTGCGTCCAGAGAGACAGGCGAGGATGCGGGAATGTGCACATCAGGATGACAGATGGGATCCGGTCCTGGAGCGCTGAGCCAGCCTTAGGAGGCATCTGATAGGTAAGAAATGGCGTCCAGATACCCGGATCGTGACAGCACCCCCCCCCTTTAGGAGTGGCCCCAGGACACTTCTTTGGCTTTTGAGGAAACTTGGAATGGAATCTCCGGACCAAGGCAGGAGCATGGACATCAGAAGCATTGGTCCATGAACGTTCCTCAGGGCCATAACCCTTCCAGTCAATAAGATACTGAAGTTGACCGTAACGGTGACGTGAGTCCAGGATCTTGGCTACTTCATACTCAACGCCTCGTTGAGTTTGGACTTTCGGAGTTGGAGGAAGTGAGGAATGAAACCGATTCAAGATTAGCGGTTTCAACAGGGAAACATGGAATGTCCTGGGTATCTTTAAGAAGGGAGGCAACTGGAGTCTGTAAGCAACAGGATTGATGACTTGGTCAATTTTAAAAGGACCGATGTAGCGAGGTGCAAACTTCATACTGGGAACTCTTAACCTCAAATTCTTCGTGGATAACCATACCCGATCACCCACCTTGAGAGCAGGAACTGCTCGACGCTTCTTATCCGCAAACTTCTTGTACCTGAACGATGCCTTGAGCAGAGCTGATCGTACGCTCTTCCAGATATTGGCAAACTGATGCAAGGTGATATCCACTGCGGGAACAGAAGTTGCTGGAAGCGGTTGGAACTCAGGGACTTTAGGGTGGAATCCAAAGTTGGTGAAGAATGGTGTTGAAGAAGATGAAGAATGATACTGGTTGTTATGACAGAACTCGGCCCAGGGAAGTAATTGAACCCAGTCATCTTGAGAGGAGGACACATAGATGCGGAGGAAGGACTCCAAGTCCTGATTCACCCTCTCAGTTTGACCATTGGTCTGAGGATGGTAAGCCGTGGAAAACTTTAGCTTGACTTGGAGGGCTTGACATAAACTTCGCCAGAATTTGGCTGTGAATTGAACTCCTCGATCTGAGATAATTTCTTCTGGAAGACCGTGGAGTCGAAAGATCTCTTGTATGAAAACTTGAGCCAACTTGGAAGCTGACGGAAGACCGGTGAGAGGAATGAAGTGTGCCATCTTGGTGAACCGGTCAACTACCACCCAGATGGTATTAAACTTGTTGCACATGGGCAAATCTGTAATAAAATCCATCGACAAATGGGTCCATGGACGACGGGGAACAGATAGTGGAACCAGTTGCCCCGCAGGCGACTGGCGGGATACTTTATGTTGAGCACACTTTGGGCAAGATGCAATAAACTCCAAAACGTCCTTTTTCAGAGTTGGCCACCAATAGGACCTAGAGATAAACTCCAGGGTTTTTTGGATACCAGTATGTCCGGCAAAGCGGGAAGCATGGGCCCAATGCATGAGCTTCTTCCTTAGTGTCGGCTTCACAAAACTTTTCCCTGATGGGGGCGTAGAGTCCATCCCTACCGTGGAGAATGCCAACGGATTTATAATAGGATGCTTGTCTGAAGACTCTGACTCATTTTCTTGCTCCCATGAGCGGGAAAGGGCATCGGCCTTGCGATTCTGAGAGCCCGGACAGAACTGGAGTTTAAAGTCGAACCTGGAAAAGAAAAGTGCCCATCTGGCCTGACGAGGGTTGAGACATTGTGCGCCTTTCAGATATAGAAGGTTCTTGTGGTCTGTAAGGATGGTGATTGAATGAGAAGCTCCCTCCAACAGATATCTCCACTCCTCTAGAGCGAGCTTGATGGCTAGCAACTCCTGGTCGCCAATGGCATAGTTGCGCTCAGCTGGGGAGAACTTCCGTGAGAAGAAACTGCAAGGATGTAAATGGCCATCTTTAGCCCTCTGAGATAACACCGCTCCTACTCCAACGGAGGAGGCATCCACCTCTAGGATGAAAGGAGAGTCGATGTCAGGCTGTTTCAGGACAGGCGCAGAGATGAACCTCTGTTTTAAAAGATGAAAAGCTTGCATGGCTTCTTCAGACCACTTGGACGGGTTAGCACCCTTCTTGGTGAAAGCAGTAATAGGCGCCACAATGGTGGAAAAGTCTCGTATAAACTTTCGGTAATAATTGGCGAACCCCAAGAACCTCTGGACCCCTTTGAGGGTTAAGGGTACCGGCCAATTCTGGATTGCTTGTAGTTTCTCAGGATCCATCTCTAGTCCGGAACCGGACACAATGTACCCTAGAAACGGAATGGACTTGACTTCAAAGACGCATTTCTCTAATTTGCAATAGAGATGATTGACACGGAGACGGGACAGAACCTCCTTTACCCAAAAACGATGTTCCTCTAAATTGTTGGCAAAAATGAGGATATCATCTAGATAGACCACGACATGACGGTATAGAATGTCTCTGAAGATCTCATTGACGAAATGCTGGAAGACAGCTGGAGCATTGCTCAATCCGAAGGGCATGACGAGGTACTCATAATGTCCGTCACGGGTGTTAAATGCGGTCTTCCACTCGTCACCCTCACGGATCCGGATGAGATTGTATGCACCTCTCAAGTCCAGCTTTGTAAAGATGGTAGCTCCGCTAACTCTGTCAAAGAGCTCAGTAATCAGGGGTAAAGGATAGCGGTTCTTAATGGTAATGTCGTTCAAACCTCTGTAGTCGATGCACGGCCGCAGACCACCATCTTTCTTTTTTACAAAAAAGAAGCCTGCGCCGGCTGGAGAAGAAGAAGGTCGAATGAACCCCTTTGCTAGGTTCTCTTTAATGTATTCCTCCATAGAATGCGTCTCAGGCAGAGACAACGGATAAGTTCGGCCTCGAGGTGGAACCTTCCCTGGAACGAGATCAATCGGGCAGTCCCATTCTCTATGAGGAGGAAGGATATCAGCAGAAGCTTTACTGAACACATCCGTGAAATCTTGATATGGAGGAGGTGGAACATCAGACGACCTGGGGGAGGAAGAACAGACAGGCAATACTTTGAACAAACATGTCTCAGCACAGGAGGAACCCCATGCCAGGATTTGCGTAGTCGTTCAATCAATTGTAGGATTGTGAAGACGGAGCCATGGAAGGCCCAGGACCACAGGATGTGTGGCTCTTGGAATCACTAAAAGTGAAATAAGTTCGGAATGAAGAACTCCCACTCTCAGACGAACTGGTAGAGTCCTTAGAGCAATAACTGTATCAAAAATTTTACTGCCATCCACGGCAGTTAAGGAAAAGGAGGAAGGAAGTCTCTCGGTGGGTAGGGACCACCGTTTAACATAGGCTTCGGTAATAAAGTTCCCAGCTGCTCCGGAATCCAGGAGGGCAATGACGTTTTGATAACGTTGAGCAACTTGAAGCGAGACTGGGAGATTACAATCTTGAGGAGATGGAGAGGAGACCATTACTCCTAGCCGGCCCTCTCCTTGGCGAGCTAGGATTTGGAGTTTTCCCGGACGTTTGGGACAGGCATTAATAGTGTGAGACGGAGCTGCACAATACAGACAGAGAGACTCAGAGAGACGTCTTCGGCGCTCAGCAGGAGTTAAACGGGAACGGCCAATTTGCATGGGTTCATCTTTAGTTGGTGACAGTTGGCGAGGAGGAGGAGCAGAAGATTTTGGAGCAGATGATCTTCCACGCTCAGTTGCTCTCTCTCTGAAACGTAAGTCAACTTTTGTACAAAGTGAGATTAGCTCATCTAACTTGGAGGGTAAGTCTCTGGTAGCTAACTCATCTTTAATACGCTCGGATAAACCATGCCAGAATGCAGCATACAGGGCCTCGTCGTTCCATGCCAGTTCAGATGCCAGGATCTGGAACTGTATAAGATATTGTCCTACAGTATGTGATCCCTGGCGTAAACGGAGAATCTCAGACGAAGCTGAAGTTACCCGGCCTGGCTCGTCGAAGATGCGCCTGAATGTTGACACGAATGCAGTGTAAGAAGATAGCAGGGTGTCGGACCTCTCCCATAATGGTGATGCCCAGTCAAGGGCTGAGCCACTGAGAAGTGAGATGATGTAGGCAATTTTTGTACGGTCACTGGGAAAATTGCCAGGTTGTAGCTCAAACTGAATCTCACACTGGTTGAGAAATCCCCTGCAGAATCTTGGAGATCCGTCAAATTTTGCTGGCGTTGGAAGATGAAGACGTGGAGCAGAAACGGGTAAGGTGGGTGGGGTTATAGTTGGAGTCACTGTGGTTGACGCCCCAGATGCGCCTGATCCACGGAGAGTTGTCTGAATCCCATCCAGCCGAGTAGAGAGATCCTGGAGACAGCGGATGATGTGGCCCTGTGCAGCCTCCTGATGTTCAAGTCGGGCTGCCAGTTCTTGCATCGGCCTGGCCGCTTGATCCTGGTCTCCGGCTGGATTCATTTGGTCAGTGCTTACTGCCACAACTGAGGGCCTGAGCTGACGGAAGGCAGCCTCAGTTGTAGGGGCTGAGATGTACCGGAACCTGGGAGGTTGTATCAGACCCCTGGACATGTAAGTAACATGAAGAGAAACCGCCCGAAGGCGTGACCACGACAACTTGAGTAAAAGTCAATGATATTTATTTATGACAAACTCCATGCATCACAGTAGCAGTAAAAGTAACATAAAAATCAGCAGAGAAATAATAATACAGTTCCTGGGTACTACAGGGTGGCAGGGGCCACAGAGCTCTGGTGGTATGAGACAGTTCTTATTATCTGCAAGTTGGAAAGTCCTTACCAGGCTCAACTGTAGCAATGAGGAAAGCCCAGGGTCGTACCAGCTGGTGTTCCAGGGAAAGCTGGACTGCTGTAGATAAAATGCTGCTGTGGGTACTGGTTAGAACCAGACAGGTGTTGGCACGGAGTGGATACTGGCTGGAACCAGTTAAATAATAAATAAAGCTTGAGAGCGATGCAATGTAGATGAAATGTAGAATTTGAGAGCGGAGAAATAATAATACCGGTGGAGAGTGGTAAACTGCAGAAAGGACACCGGCCCTTTAAGAGAAGCTGTACACTGCTGGAAGCTGAGCTGGAAGCAGGTGATGTTGTAGCTGGAAACAGGTGAGTCCAGTATGGATCGGAGAGTCAGGCTACACCGCAGATGGAATGCTGGTGCGGGTCTCTATAGCAGAAGTCTGGAGACAGGAGCTGGAACCTGGAAGACATTCACAGAAGAGAGACAAACTGGAACTAGGTTTGACAACCAAAGCACTGATGCCTTCCTTGCTCAGGCACAGTGTATTTATACCTGCAGCAAGGAAGGGATTGGCTAGGCAATTATGCAGATTAACAAAACTGACAACAGATTGGAGGAAATGATCAGCTGACAGAATCCAAGATGGCTGCGCCCATGCAGACACTTGGAGGGAAGTTTGGTTTGTAATCCATGTGGTCTGGAAAACAGTAATGGCGGCGCCGTCCACCGATGACAGGAGACGCCAGGCTGACAGATGCACATCCAACCACGCGGACACAGCGGAGGCCGCGGCTGACGTAATCGCCACTCTGAATGCAGAAGCTCAGGGACGGCGGCGGAGGCCGCGGGAGACGCCATGCCAGATGTATAAGGCGTTACTGTGACTGCGTCCAGAGAGACAGGCGAGGATGCGGGAATGTGCACATCAGGATGACAGATGGGATCCGGTCCTGGAGCGCTGAGCCAGCCTTAGGAGGCATCTGATAGGTAAGAAGTGGCGTCCAGATACCCGGATCGTGACATCTTTGTTCCACTACAAGAATACTTTATAAAACAGTTGTCTCTCAAGTCCTTGTAGCTAAACACAGTACCCAGGCATTATAATTATTATTATTATTATTATTAGCATTATTCTTTATTTAAATGTCGCCACAAGGGATCCGCAGCGCCCATTACACAGTACATAATTAAATGAGCAAACAAGAAAACAGCACTTACAGTTAAAGACAATAAAGGACAGGTATGGAAAACCCGGGGTTAGGTGTCATCAAAGGGAGTATGAAGTACAGTATAAGAGTATAAGTAAGAAAAGGAAAGGTACATGAGGAAAGAAGTCCCTGCTCTTGCGAGCTTACAATCTAAACGGTGATTATTAAACTATTAGTTTACATATAATATACACCATTGGTTTAAATTTAATATACATAATCCATCCCTGCAAACATGACATATTCCAGGAGGGACAAATACTCTTTACCTGAACTTCTCTTAATTTATGATTGCAATCACCTGTGCTGAAATACCTTTCTTACCAATTAAACAGTTCAACATAGGTGACGATCATATATGAAGAGGGAAGTCCATGTAGAGAGCATTTTGTCCCTCCTGGAATGGGTCCTGTTGGGAGGTGTGCACAATCTAATATACAACCCCCCTTCCCCCAGAATATTGAGATCCAATTTATCAATATTGCTTTTTTAGCAATCATAACTACTATATTAATAAAAGGTATTAAATGCTTTTGGTCTATAAAAGAGTGCCAATTTAAAAATTTGCAAACAAAGGGCCAAAGGGTCTATATGAAGATTATGGGTAATATTTATCGGAATCTGCATCATAGATGCTGGTGGAATGTGATAAATTGACCCCAATCTGCAATGCGATTATTGAACACTAACAGGTATATATCAATTATCACATGCAGGGAAAGAGCTTGCATGAAGGCTCTGTCACTGCGAATTCGCTTCACACACATATTGTATTTTTCTGAAAAAATATAGTGATATGTGTCTGCATATGCACCGCCGTCGCTGCTCCTGCCTAAAACTGGCTTCCATTTTGCTCACAGGATTAATCAATCCTAGTATCATTCACCCCTGAGGTAACAATATCCTAATTTTGATCACTTTGATCGCACCCTTATGTACATATACCAACAAAATTCTTTACACCATCTAACATATTCTTAACATACATAATCCTATAATATATTTTAATCCAACATCTTCCATAGTAGAGGCCCATGTGACATAAACAACAGTTGATTACAACACATGTAAGTCCTTTTCATCTACCCTATATTTATTTATATATACTTTATAATGATTTTAAATTGATGTGGTTATTATAACTTTTACCATTCCATTTGGGTGATTCCATGTCAGTTCACCCAGGCCATGACACCCACTGACTCAGATAAGGTACTAAGTTACTAAGTTCCCGATTTCATTCAAGTTTGCATTTTCATCCGAAAATGCAACTCTAATTTACTAAAGACCATTCACGGCAGAGTTCTAAAAATTCATATTGAGAATGAGATACACTGCCATCCACATAAATAGACCATCTGCCAAACATGGTTGGATTTTCACATACACCTCAGAGAATGTGGAAATTTTACGAAGGATTTGTATTCTCAATCACTGTTGACAAAAAGCATCTCACTGGTGCGATTGCCCCTGCCTGATTGATAGGGTGTGCCATCGACTTTAGAATGGCGTTGGTGGGGCATTGCTCAGACAACGCAGGCATGACTGGACTGTTGCGGGGGTGGGCCACGGCGGCTGTGTGATGTCACATGCAGCTGATGCGACCCAGAATGCATCGAGGCTGCGCAGGTAGGAAGCTACTTGGCGGGTGCAAAAGCATCCCCACTGTGCTATGCTTTTGCACCCCCCATATTTAAAATGCGCCAGTGCGCATCGTAGGGGCGTGGCTTCATGGGGAAGGGGCATGACCACAAAATAATACCAAATCAGATTATCCTGCCCAGTAGTCTCCATTAGTCAAATTACAGCAGGCTGAGCTCCCTTTTACACATTACGGCAGGCAGAGTTCCTTTTTACACATTATGGCAGCAGAGTTCCCCTTTTTACACATTACTGCAGCAGAGTCATCCTTTTTACACATTACAGCAGCAGAGTCCCCCTTTTTACACATTACGGCAGCAGAGGCCCCCTTTTTACACATTGGGCAGGTAGAGCCCCTTTTTACACATTACAGCAGCAGAGTCCCCTTTTTACACATTACAGGAGCAGAGTCACCCTTTTTACACATTACGGCAGGCAGAGTCCCCCTTTTAACATATGACAGCAGCAGAGTCCCCGTTTTACACATTACCGCAGCAGAGTCCCCCTTTCTACACATTACGGGAGCAGAGTCCCCCTTACACATTAGGCAGGTAGAGCCCCCTTTTTACACATTATGGCAGCAGAGTCCCCCTTTTTACACATTAAGGCAGCACAGTCAAAGCCAAAATCTGGAGGCAGCAGGGCTTTTAATAGCGGCCCGCTGCTCTGGCTTCTTTGCAGGGCAGTGAAGTAGAGGTAGGAGCAGTAAAAGAGAGACAGCGTGCAGCGGTCGTGCGGGTGGTGCTGCCAGATGGTGCCCTCACATTGCAGTTGCGTTGTGTGCAAGGCACCACTGGCACAAACCTAGTTACGGCCCTGGGTAGTGGACAAGAGGAATAGCCTCCCATCAAAGGTGGTAGAGGCTAAGACAGTAGAGCAACTTAAACATGCATTAGAAATACATAAGGATATCCTTACAAAGAAATAAGGATCACATAAGGTTTGAGGTAAAAATATGGTAAAAAGGGGCAGACTAGATGGGCCAAGTGTATTTGCCTTCAAATACTACGTTTCTATTCTGATGGACGGGATGGCGCTGTTAGTATCCAAACTGCTGGCATCCCATCCATCAGGAAATCATACTGAACCCCCGATCCTCCCACCACCGCTGCTCATCAGTCCCATTGCAGGCGATGTTGCATCGTGCGACATCGCACTGATGTGTACATAGGGGGTCATTCCGAGTTGATCGCTAGCTGCATTTGTTCGCAGAGCAGTGATCAGGCTAAAAATCGGCAATTCTGCGCATGCGTATGCGGCGCAATGCGCACGCGCGATGTACGGGCACAACGAATGATGCAGTTTTGCACAGGCTCTAGCGATGCATTTCAGTCGCACTGGTTGCCGCAGAGTGATTGACATGAAGTGGGCATTTCTGGGTGGCAACTGACCGTTTTCAGGGAGTGTTTGGAAAAACGCAGGCATGCCAGGGAAAATGCAGGCATGGCTGGGCAAACGCTGGGCGGGTGTGTGACGTCAAATCCGGAACTGAATAGTCTGAAGTGATCGCAAGCGCTGAGTAGGTTTTGAGCTACTCTGAAACTACACAAAAAAAATTTGCAGGCGCACTGCGATACAACCGTTCGCACTTCTGCTAAGCTAAAATACACTCCCAGTGGGCGGCGGCATAGTGTTTGCACGGCTGCTAAAAACTGCTAGCGAGCGATCAACTCGGAATGACCCCCATAGCCTTAGATATTTCATGTTTCACAGATGCTCCGTAGGATCCCTCTTTGACACACGCCACTCGCACATTCATAATCAGTTGTGCGTCTGGCTTCCTAAGGAGAAGTGAAGTGAGCCCCTGTCTCTGTGTGTATATTTTAATACATCCAGATGATCTTTAATTTCTTATTGCCGCAATAAGCAGCATTAAGAAATTATAATTATCGGGTATACAGCGCGATAATTAGTAAATATGCCCCTTAATGAGAAAAACATATGTTCTACTGAGCAACACATTCCCAGACCTGTAATGGAACTCTTCTCTCTTCACCATCTCTTTTCAGTAACTATTTCTCTGACGCTTGATGCAATGTTTACTTATAGGTCAGGCTGTGTTACCATAGCAGAGATGGTTTGGGTGTCCCAGCAGGGTGATCCCATCACCTGCATTATTGGCTGTATGTATACAATTACTGAGTGAATTCCTATGCACTCACACTGTGATATGTCAATAACACTTGACCTCTGCACTCAGACTGTAATATGTTAATAACACCTGACCTCTGCGTCTGCTACAGTGATCTATGTGGGGTCAAGTGTTATTTTAATGAGATGTTAGTTAATAAATTACTTTCTCTGACCTGTGTCTTATTACAATACAGACACTCAAACCTTGGTATACAGTATTTCCAAAGTTGTTTTTCAGTCTTTACATTCTAGAAAATTGTATCAATTAAATATAAAATGAACTATATGAAAACATTAAATCTAAATGATACAGTATGGAGCCTTGAATAGCTCATATACCAATGACACAGCATTCCCTGATAATATTGTTTAATGATCATATACAGTATTCTGAACTTTTCACAGATCATCTTAAGTGCTTTTATCTCTAACGAATGATTGAAATCTTGTTAAACTTGAATTATGTGTTTGTCTTTTTTCAACATTTGGAGAAAAATTATTTTATTTATTGTAAAACTCTTTTTTTGTTTACCTGGGGAGAAAAGTTTTGTCTTATGGACATCATACAGGGGCAAATATCCTTGAAACTATGGCTTGTGGTTATCTTTAATGCATTCGCATACACCATTCTGACAGCATTGAAAGTATTCCATGGTTCTTACCTTTAACTAGATGAATACCCGAGCTTCGCTTCGGGATGAGGATGGTAAGTAAGAATTATAGTTGTTTGTTAATTGACGTTGGTTGGAGATCTAGTATATAGACACATCTTGCTTCCCTGACCCACTTTGTGTATAGGCCAGACCCCCTTTTGCTCTTCCCACTATACAACTCTTTGTCTGTGGCTTCCTGCTGCCTGCAGTCCTCCCCCCCCCCCCCCCCCCCCTCACATCATGTCAATGCCACAGTGAAATTATTAATTTATATACAGTTTCTTATATAGCGCAGCATATTATACATCTCCTGATATACTCTGTGCTGCTGGGGGACCCTGCTACTTCCACTATATAACTCTCAGTGTGTGGGTTCGTGCTACCTGCATTCCTCTCCTCACATCATGTCACTGCCACTGTCACATGCAGCCCTGTCATCACTGAGATATCATGCATGTCCGGATATAGTATGTGCTGCCAGCCCACCCTTAGGGGTGCTAGGGGTGTGTTACCCCCAGAGTGTTTGTTCCCAGAGTGTAAGTCATATGTGTACCAAGTTTGGTGTAAATTGCTCCAGGCATTCCAGAGTTATGCTGTCTGCTGAAATTCTCTGTGCTGCCGCCTCACCCTTAGGGGTGCTAGGGGTGTCTTACCCCCACAATGTTTGTTCCCAGATTGTAAGTTATATGTGTAGCAAGTTTGGTGTAAATTGGTCTTGGCATTCCGGAGTTATGCTGTCTCCTGAAATACTCTGTGCTGCTGTCCCACCCCTAGGGGTGTCTTACCTCCACAGTGTTTGTTCCCAGAGTGTAAGTCATATGTGTACCAAGTTTGGTGTAAATTGCTCCAGGCATTCCAGAGTTATGCTGTCTGCTGAAATTCTCTGTGCTGCTGCCTCACCCTTAGGGGTGCTAGGGGTGTCTTATCCCCATAATGTTTGTAAGTTATATGTGTAGCAAGTTTGGTGTAAATTGTTCTAGGCATTCCGGAGTTATGCTGTCTCCTGAAATACTCTGTGCTGCTGTCGCACCCCTAGGGGTGTCTTACCCCCACAGTGTTTGTTCTCAGATTGTAAGTCATATGTGTACCAAGTTTGGTGTAAATTGGTCCAGGCATTCCGGAGTTATGCTGTCTCCTTATATACTCTGTGCTGCTGTCCCCCTCCCCTAGGAGTGCTAGGGGTGTGTTACCCCCACAGTGTTTGTTCCAAGATTGTAAATCATATGTGTACCAAGTTTGGTATAAATTGCTGCAGGCATTCTGGAGTTATACTGGAACATACATATACACATACATACATACATACATACAGACATACATACATACACACATACATTTTTTGCGATTTCCGTGGATGGACAGTGACATTTGTAAAACCGATTCTTAGCAAGCACCTGGGACCTACGGAGAAGCTACCTGCCAAGTTTCAAGATTGGAGGCCTTGTGATTTAAGAGATTTCGAAATGTGTCAATCAGTGAGTCGATCTCCTTTTTGTTTTTTGCCTTTTATATAAATAGATATGCTCCAAGGTTCATCAGGCCTGCCATATCCTAAGGCAGTGGTGGCCAATGCGTAAATCACGATCTACCGGTAGCTCGCGGCGCTCCCGCAGGTAGATCGCAACCACTTGCCGGCTCTGATTGTTCACAGTGATGCATTGCGCGGGTGTGCGGCTGACGTCACGATGCCAGCCGCGACCCGCGATGTGAGGAGCCTTTGAGTCTGTTGGATTCAGTCAGTGGCAGCAGGAAGCAGGCACAGCATGACAGTGGGGGAGTCAGCCAGCCAGCGGGGAGCCTAAGTCTGAAGCAAGCCAGCCAGCGAGCCAGTGGGGAGCCTCTGACACAAGCCAGCGAGCCAGCCAGTAGGGAGCCTCTGAAGCAAGCAAGCTAGTCAGCCAGAGGGGAGCCCATGTAGCCGACCAGCATGAGTTCTGCACGGGGGAGGGGGGGGGGGCATCTGCACGTGGGGGGTATGTTGCACTGCAGGCTGTTCTGCAATGGGAGTGGGAAGGGGGTTATTCTGAACATGGGTGTATCTGCACAAGGGAGGGGGGATGTTGCACAGCGAGCTGTTCTGCACAGGGAGGGAAAGGGAGTATTCTGCACAGGGGGAGGGTTATTGCACAGGGAGCTGTTCTGCACACAATCATGACAAGCTTGTGTTTATTAATATTAATGTATTTTTTGTAGTGTGGACACTACTATTGGTGCTGTTATTTAATGTTGTCATTTTTAATGCTATTTTTAAATGTGTGCGTTATTATTGGTGGTGTTATTTGATAGCGTCATTCTTAATGCTATTTTTAAAAGTGCGCAATATTATTGGTGTTGTTATTTGATGGCATCATTATTAATTATATTTTTAAATGTGTGTGTCAGTAATGGTGTTGTTATTCAACACCGAGAGATCACCGGTAGGTAAGTGAACAAAGAGTAGATCCCAGGTCCCAAAAGTCCGGCCACCCCTGTCCTATGGTAACTGAATAGTTTTAACTCCAGATGATGTATAAACTTGATATTATCTTACAATTTTCAATACAAATTTCTGGCTCACGCAGTTAAAGTAATTTAAAAAGATGTTTTGGGCATGTAAAGTTGTACTACAGTCACACACTTTAACCAATGTAGGGTGCCCAAGATGGCTGTCTCCTTAGTAACATTTCTTTGCTGCAAAGTAGTATGCTTTTGCCATAACAGGACAGCAGTGCGCACGGTGCCAGCCCCGTCCTCTAAACCCCTAACATCATAATGTGACGTCCAGCTCTAGGAAGTAGAGCACTGTCTAGAGCATTCCGGTGACCCTGCAAACTATGTGCAGACAGCAACGTTGTTTCCCGAAGGACCCTTCGTCCTATGCAACGTGACCGGTCACACACCCCTAGTTACAGCCCTCACACTTTGAGTGGTTTTGAAGTAAGATACTATTTAAATAAATAAAAATTATATTATTATTATTATTATTATTATTATTATTATTATTATTATGATGTTACGTTTGTTTTCTATTAATGTTGTTATCGAAGTGCCATTTCTGTTACAATTTTTAGCAATCCCCAATCTATAGATTGGAAGCTTGTGAGCAGGGCCTTCCTACCTCTGACTGTTTGTTTATTACCCAGTTATGTTGTATCATTGTGTCCAAATGTAAAGTGCAACGGAATTTGCTGTGCTATATAAGAAACTGTTAATAAATAAAATAAATAAATAAATAAATAAATATGCAATCTTATCCTTGAATATGAAGCATTCTGAACTGTATCACTCTTTCATATGCTAAAATATACTTTTTCGCTCTACAAGGTTGATTTTGATTGATTTCAGTTCTATTAAAATTGATCTTAATCAATGTTGGGCTTCCAGGGTTAAAACACACATTTACTAACAGAATTTTTTTAATTTACCGTATATACTCGAGTATAAGTCGACCCGAATCGAAGCCAAGGCACCTAATTTTACCACAAAAACCTGGGAAAACTTATTGACTCGAGTATAAGCCTTGGGTGGGAAATGCAGCCCTAGCCGTACACAGCCCTCAGTGCCAGATATGCCCTCATACTGCCAGATATGCCCCCACAGTGCCAGATATGCCCTCATACTGCCAGATATGCCCCCACAGTGCCAGATATGCCCTCATACTGCCAGATATGCCCCACAGTGCCTGATGTGCCAGATATGCCCTCATGCTGCCAGATATGCCCCACAGTGCCAGATGTGCCAGATATGCCCTCATGCTGCCAGATATGCCCCACGGTGCCAGATATGCCCTCATACTGCCAGATATGCCCCCACAGTGCCAGATATGCCAGATATGCCCTCATGCTGCCAGATATGCCCCACAGTGCCAGATATGCCCCACGGTGCCAGATATGCCCTCATACTGCCAGATATGCCCCCACATTGCCAGAAATGCCAGATATGCCCTCATGCTGCCAGATATGCCCCACAGTGCCAGATGTGCCAGATATGCCCCCACAGTGCCTGATGTGCCAGATTTGCCCTCATGCTGCCAAATATGCCCCACAGTGCCAGATGTGCCAGATATGACCTCATGCTGCCAGATATGCCCCCTCATAGTGCCAGATATGCCCCCTCATAGTGCCAGATAAGTCCCCTCAGTGCCACATATGTCGTCGTCCCCCCCAAGTGCCAAATATGCTCCCCCAGTGCCTGTTATTTACCCTCCGTTGCTCCCGCGCTGTCTTCTGAAGGAGGGATACGAAGCGCACAGCGCGCATCTCTCCTGTGTCCCTCCTGCATCTCCGGCGGCTGCGGCGGGTCTATTAAAGGAAGTGCCGGTTCGTGAGCCAATCAGAGCTCACGAACGGGTACTTCCTTTAATAGACCCGCCGCTGCTTTAGTAAATGTTCCCCATTGTTTCCATGGCTTAAATATTTAAATTTAAATTTAAAAAATCTAAAATATTTAAAAACTTTTACATTTCAAAACATTCCTTGGTCTCTGTGATTTTAATCAGTTACTGTATCCTCGTCCAGAGATGTCAATAACAGAACAAGGGCCCTCATTCCGAGTTGATCGCACCAAGCAACTTTTTGCTGCTGGTGCGATCAACTAATCTCCACCTATGGGGGAGTGTATTTTTGCATAGCAGGGCTGCGATCGCTTGTGCTGCCCTGCTATGCTAAAAAGGTTTTCTGCAAAACAAGACTAGCCCTGGACATACTTACCCTGTGCAACGGATTCAGCGATGATGGGCTCGGCTTTGACGTCAGACATCTGCCCTCCGTTCGCCTGGACACGCCTGCGTTTTTCTTACCACTCCCCGAAAATGGTCTCCAACGGTCAATTCATGCCCCGGAATGCCTTCCTGCAGTCAGTCTTCTTGCGATCGCCGCTGCGACCACTTTTTCCGCTGTCAGCTTCGTTGCCCGGCGACGGTTGTCCCCGGGCAATGACACGCGTGCGCATTACGGCCCTCGCATGTGCACAGTAGTGAACCGGGCGCAGCTGTGCGAACAAAAGCACTCTTCGATCGGGTCGGAATGACCCCCAAAGATTAGTAAAATATGAAAACAGCCTTATAACCAGTGGGGGAAAAAACACTTTCGGAAGCAATAGGCCATTTTGTCCCTTGTTAAATGCACCCTTTGGTTTCATACAGAGATGCTTTGATTTCCATGAATCAGTATAACAGGAGCCTTGTACTACTCATAGCAGAATACCACACAGAACCTACTGTGGGTCACTACTGTCAGTGTAATTGCTCCCAAAGTGATACAATGCAACAAACTATGTGTCAGCACAGCTCTGGATTATATGTGGCCAGTGATACTATTGAGATCCCAACAGGGCTCTTGACTTGTTTATAACAAATGCACAAATACAGTAAGCTTTGGGTGTGGATCACAGGGTCGACCCTAGTTAAGTCGACAGTCATTAGGTCGACAACTATTGGTCAACATGGAAAAGGTTGACATGAGAAAAAGGTCAACATGGTCAAAAGGTCGACACTGGCAAAGGCCGCCATGACAAATGGTCGACCTAAGAAAGGTTGATGCAACATTATTATTATATTGTATTTTTTGGCCATTGTTTTCATTGTCAAAGCACATGGGCCCGCAATTAGTGGACCGCGGTCCGTCGCATGGCTAGCTTCCCTTGCCATGCTTCGGGCAAGGTGTCTCGCTGCACTTGGCACAGGTTACTATTCCCAATCATAGTACATATAGATGGTAAAGTATGAAAAAGTTGAAAAAAAGCTGTGTCAACCATATGTGTGTCGACCATTTGCACCTGTCAACCTTTTGTACCTGTGATCCGTAAGCACTGTCGACCTTTTACTATTGGTGGTTGACTTATGGACAGTTGACCTAATTAAGGTCAACCTGTCATCCAGATACCATATGCTTCACCTGTTTCACCAATGAGGAGAGCATTACCCCTTTCACACATGCATCTAAATCCAGGGTTTTTGCACGTGAACACACATCAACCCAGGGTTTCTGCGTGTGTGAATGCAAACTACCTGGGACTATGTCCCGGCTACCAGACCCTGGGCAGACTAGATGGGCCAAGTGGTTCTTATCTGCCGTCAAATTCTATGTTTCTATGTTTCTATCATTCCAGATACCAGGCATTCCCTGTCTAGAGTAACATCTCCTCCCATCCCAGTCACCCAGACAACAATCCCAAACAAAAACAATAAAAACATAATGGATTTAGCAGTAATAACATATAACAAAACTGAACTCACCTGGAGGCCACACAGCGGGTTAATGTAAACATTTTGATTATTTTTTGTTTTCTAATAATTGCTTCTATTCATTTTGTTTATTAGTTTGTGTTCTAATATAATTTTGTATTTCTGGTTATAAAGTGGTTAAAATGTTTCACAGACATTTGATTGACCCCCTATGTTCTCTACATCCCAGTATCAGTCTTGCAGAGATAAATATTTATTTTTCAGTTTAAAGCTGTGTACGCACTTAGCGATGCATACCCAGCACGATATCTCCGCCGTCGGGACCCAGCATGTGGCAAGTGTGTTGCTGTTTGGGACTCACTGGCAGTTGGTGTGGCTCCCGTATGATATTTGGACTGCTCTGCAACTGCCACTGGAGAGGAGATATTTATCTCCATCTACAGAAAACCTAAATATCACATTGTCCAGCTTTTCTGAGATATTTATGTTTTATTAAATATCCCCGATAGTGAGTAAAGGCATTAACGTACATGTGGCCCCTGCAGACCAACACTTGACTTCACACCTTGTTCTGCATCTACAGTAGTAAGTATAGATGTGATCAGTATATACATTACTCAGTTTATGAGAATGCAAAATGCAAAGTCACACAAGATGCATTACACAAGTGGCTTATGTTCACCATACTATGGTCTATAAATTAGGTGCTAATGTCAAGAAGAGTGCCAGGCAAATGTCCCCTTTAAAGAGAAACCTTCTAAAAATGAGAATCACATCGGAAATAATTGGTTGAACTTTTTAAATCCTGCCAATACAACCTATGGATCCCAGTAGGCATACCTAGAGAAAAAATGCATAGTATAGTGTGGAAGCACATTTATCAGCAGCTGTGCTGCTAAGTCTGGAGTCCACTGTGTGGACTCCAGCCACTGTACCCCCAGTGCCAGATTGTAACTTGAGTGTAGTAGGTGTGGGGAAAAAAGGGAAATAATGTAAGAGGAATAAGGGGAAAGAAATGGGTGCAGGCTTGAATTGCAGAGGTAAAGATAAAGAATAAAGATAAGTAGAGTAGAAATGTGCATAGACCATCATGTTTTAATTTTGCCAAAACCACCATCAGTATTATGGTTCAGATTCTGATTTGGTTTTGGATTTCTTGAAAATTGATAAAAACAGCTAAATTCATGCAATTTAGACCTGTATTTGTCCCTGCAGAATTATTACCATCAATAACATTAATTTCCAGTAATGTCCACTCAAGTTTGAACACACTCTCCTGTGTGAAGTGGCACCTTAAATTAAGAGGGAGGGACATAAAGCAATCCAATACCCAAGATTCTGATCGAGTTCCAAACCGAGTTGCTCTGAATTGGGACTCGGTTCAACTTGGATCCATTCAATTCAGGCGAGTTCTAAAAAAAAACGACTGTAACGCTGAAGGAAGCTGAGGAAGTAAGTTACCAGAGCTGAGGATAGAGAGAACTAAGATGAGAAAATAGAAAATTAAACAGGGGGCAACAGAGCTGTTAAGCAAAAGCAAAAAGTAAGTATATAAAACCATTCAACCACTTACTGCTACATTCTTATCAATGTTTAGCTGCATAAAGTATATTTACATACCCTACACAGGGGCAGAGCCGGCCATAGGCATAGACAAACTAGGCAATTGCATAGGGCATTTGATATGCTTCTGCTGATTAAATTGATATGCGGAATGCCTATATTCTGTGTGTAGCATTTCTTATGCAGATACAGCCACAGTCTCACACAATATATAGGCATGTTGCATATCATTTTAATCAGCAGAATCTGCTTGTGCCTCCTAGCCACAAAGCAATGCAAATAAGATGCATTTTCATATAAAAAGGTGCCCGACGTTAGCATTGAGGCAAGATTTATGAGGACACATCTGTATCCAAGCAGAGGCAGAGGTCACAGTGTTAGTGGCAGTGCGAGTGCTGTGTGCATGTGAGTGGGTTGGTTGTGCAGTAGTGTTTGGAATATGTGTAAGGAGCATTATGTGTGTCATGTAAAAATACATTAATAATGTGCAACATATGTGTAAGAGGCACTATGTGTGTCATTATGTGTATAAGGGCATTAATAATGTGCGGCATATGTGTAACAGGGTACTACTGTATGTGTGTCATTATGTGTATAGGGGCACTAATAATGTGCAGCAAATGTGTAGGGGGCACTATGTGTGTCAGTATGTGTATAAGGGCATTAATAATGTGCGGCATATATGTATGGGACATTATGTGTAAAAGGGCATTAATAAAGGTTGTCATAATGTGTAAGGCACATTATGTTTATAAGGACATTAATAATGTGTAAGGGGCATTACTGTGTGGAATTATGTGTATAAATGAATTACTAATGTGTGGCATTATGTCTATAAGGTGCCCTACTATGTGGCATTGCGTATAGAAAGGGCACTATTGTGTTGTCTAATATGAATAAAGAGCAATAGGGTGTGGTGTAATGTGAATAAGGAGCAATTCAGTGTGATGTAATGTGAATAAGGGGCTCTACTGTGAGGAGTAATGTTTATACGGTAAAGTAATACTACTGTGGGATGTAATATGAATTATGGACACTGTCGCATGATCAAATGTGAATAAAGTTGCAGTACTGTGTGGCGTAATTGGAATTGGGGTTACTATTGTGTGGCCATGCCCCTTGCCAGCAAAAACACACCCCTTTTTGGGGTGTGCGCCAAATGTGCGAACTGTTCCTATGTAAAATAAGGGGGCTACAAACCCCAAACTAAGGACTGCTATGGGTGAGGAGTGATGGTGCTGGGAAAGAGGTGCAAGGTCAGAGGCGGAACCAGCGGTGGTGCTAGGGGGCATCAGCCAAAATCTTGCCTAGGGCATCATATTGGTTTGGGCCGGCTCTGCACAGGGGCGTAGCGAGTGGAGCTTGAGCTCCAGGTGCCGCTGGGGACAGAATGCGTCGGCTCTCTGTAACAGAGCTGTGTGAGCTGGGACTCAGGGTAGGAGGAGATGGCTAGAAGAGAGGGAAGGGGTGGCCACCACACTGCCTACATGTTCCATGTCACTGATTGCAGTTCAGAGAGTCCAGTGCAGTGCAGCGCAGTGTGGTGTGTTGTTAGGGTAGAGCGAGAGCGGAGGTTTGGAGGCTTGTCAGAGGAACCTTCCTGGCTGTCAGGTACTGTATCTGCATTCAGTGATATGGAACATGCAGGGCGTGTAATGGCCACCCCTTCCCTTTCCTCAGTCTTTTCCTCCTACCAACAGAGGCCCAGCTTGTCAATCACATAGAAGCTCCGACCCTCCATGCTAGAATGAGGAGCCGCTGCCCTCTTCTTGGTTAAAATTGATGTGTGTTTACTGTGTATATATGTGTGTGTTTATGTGTATGTGTTTAGGTCTGTGTATACTGTGTGTTTATGTGTATGTCTGTGTGTGTATATTATGTATGTGTATATGTATGTGTATATGTACTGTATGTGTGTGTAAATGTGAGTGTTTGTGTGTAAATGTGTTTATATGTGTGTATATGTCTGTGTGCATGTGTGTGTTTGTGTGTGTAAATGTGAGTGTTTGTGTGTAAATGTGTGTACAGTATATGTCTGTGTGCATGTGTGTGTTTATGTGTATACGTGTATATGCCTGTGTCTATATGTGTGTATATGTGTGTGCATATGTATGTCTGTGTGTTTATGTGTATATTTCTTTGTATACAGTATGCGTGAGCATATGTGTGTGTTTATGTATATCTGTGTGTGTGTATATGTCTTATGTCTGTATATGTTTGTATTTATGTATGTCTGGGTGTATATGTTTATGTGTGTGTTTATGTATGTCTGTGCCTATATGTGTGTGAATAAATATATATATAACATATATATATATATATATATATATATATATATATATATATAAATATATGTGAGGTATGGCGCCGTGACGTGACCCTGCTGCGGGTGTAGTGTCTCCACACTACGCTTCTGACCTTACGCTTGGGTATATTAATAGAAAATAACAACAATGTTTCCTTAAAATCCAAATTGTGCTGTCTATTCGGTAGACAGCATATAAATATATATAAATATATAAAGTGTAACTTGTATGCTATTTTTTTTTTATTGTTTATGAATGCATAATTTTTGCTTATGAATATAAAGCATTTGCTTCAACATTGAGCCCTGTGAGTTTATTCACCGAACAGACAGCACAATTTGGAATTTAAGGAAACATTGTTGCTGTTTTCTATCAACATACCCAAGCGCAGTGTATCATTGTATCTATTATCTGTTTTCTAACATAATTTAGCAAGCTATTATCACTTGCTGCTGATTATTGTGGTGACATATTTATTTATTCATTAAAAGTTCCGGAATTTATACACAGAGTGACTTAAACGCCTATTTATTAACATTATGTTTACTAAAATTATGTGAAAAAGGGTATTTTTACAACATTTTCACATTATTTTAGTTTCACTGAAATGTATTAAAGGGCTTTTGGATCAGTTTCATGAATAAATGCTCCAAACCCTTTAATTGTCATTTTTTTTGTAACCCACATCGCATTCCCCATACTTATAATGGGAAACGCGATGTGGCCAAATTTACTTAAAAAAAAAATTTTTTTTAAAAATACCATAGTGTTCCCTATGATAATTACGCCAGCTCAGGCTGGCGAGTTCACTGGGCAGCACTGCGAGATCACCACTTTTACACAGCTTTCTCTGCCCCCTGGCCATAGGAGACACTGGGGATAATTCAGAGTTGTTCGCAGCAGCAAATTTGTCAGCAGTTGGGCAAAACCATGTGCACTGCAGGGGGGACAGATATAACATGTGCAGAGAGAGTTAGATTTGGGTGGGGTGTGTTCAAACTGAAATCTAAATTGCAGTGTAAAAATAAAGCAGCCAGTATTTACCCTGCACAGAAACAAAATAAAATACTCAAATCTAACTCTCTCGGCCACCCCCGCACTTACCCAGTGATCGGTGTCCTGGTGCACTCCTTTGTCTCCTGTCATTTATCCGCCGGCTCGAGCTATGTGACCCTGTCATCTGATGTCTGCTGTAAACTGCTGTAAATGCAGGTTTGAACACACCACACCCAAATCTAACTCTCTCTGCACATGTTATATCTGCACCACCTGCAGTGCACATGGGTGGTCAGTCCGACCTGATCGTAGCTGTGCTAAATTTAGCACAGCTACGATCATCTTCCCTGACATGCGGGGGGATGCCCAGCACCGGGCTAGTCCGCCCCACATGTAAGGCCAGCCCCCCCGCACAAATACAAGAGCAGCGCACAGCGGCGATGCTTTTGTACTTGTAGAGTAGCTCCCAGCCAGCGCAGCCCCTGCGGCTGGCCGGGAGATACTAGTCACTGCCCGGCTCGCAGCAGCTGCGTGTGACATCACACAGCTGCTGCGGCCCGCCTCCCGCATGGTCCGGCCATGCCTGCATTGGCTGGACCGCGTCCACAAAACGGCACTGCGGTGCTGGCGCATGTACAGTTCTGACCTGAATGCTGCACTGTGAAGAACTGCAGCGAGCGTTCAGGTCAGAATGACCCCCATGGTTTTGCCCATCTGCTAAAATATTTGCTGCTGCGATCAACTCTGAATTAGGCCCACTATTCATTTGAATATCTTTCAGGGTTAGAAATGCAGAGCCTACCCCGCCCTGTGTATGTGCTGCAGCTCAGCCTCATATACACAGACAGAGTGACACACACATTGTACCTTGGTGATTATTTTAAATTGCAAAATATATTTGGTACTGGTATTTTGCTGTCCTGGTCACTGTAGTCCACAGGCACAGGGGGTGTCTGTGTCATGGATGCCCTGGACCGGCGGCCCATTACGTCGTGTATGGCGCCAAGCTGTTAGGGTGCCATCTTCCGTCACTGCCCGCATGCCCCCAACCTGTCAGACATAGCGTTCCCTGTCTGTTTTTTAACTGTGAATAAGCGCCCTGCCCTGATTACAAGGGCCGGCTTGCGTCCTGTGTGCCTGTGTCAATGCTGTACTTTTTACATTTCTCTAACGTCCTAAGTGGATGCTGGGGACTCCGTAAGTACCATGGGGAATAGCGGCTCCGCAGGAGACTGGGCACATCTAAAGAAAGCTTTAGGACTAACTGGTGTGCACTGGCTCCTCCCCCTATGACCCTCCTCCAAGCCTCAGTTAGATTTCTGTGCCCGACGAGAAGGGTGCACACTAGGGGCTCTCCTGAGCTTCTTAGTGAAAGTTTTAGTTTAGGTTTGTAATTTTCAGTGAGACCTGCTGGCAACAGGCTCACTGCATCGAGGGACTAAGGGGAGAAGAAGCGAACTCACCTGAGTGCAGAGTGGATTGGGCTTCTTGGCTACTGGACATTAGCTCCAGAGGGACGATCACAGGCCCAGCCTGGATGGGTCCCGGAGCCGCGCCACCGGCCCCCTTACAGAGCCAGAAGAGCGAAGAGGTCCGGAAAAATCGGCGGCAGAAGACGTTCCTGTCTTCAATAAGGTAGCGCACAGCACTGCAGCTGTGCGCCATTGCTCTCAGCACACTTCATACTCCGGTCACTGAGGGTGCAGGGCGCTGGGGGGGGGCGCCCTGAGACGCAATAAAACATGATAAAAATACCTTACATGGCAAAAAATACATCACATATAGCTCCTGGGCTATATGGATGCATTTAACCCCTGCCAGAATATACAGAAAAACGGGAGATAAGGCCGCCGAAAAGGGGGCGGAGCCTATCTCCTCAGCACACTGGCGCCATTTTCCCTCACAGCTCAGTTGGAGGGAAGCTCCCTGGCTCTTCCCTGCACTACACTACAGAAAGGGTTAAAAAAAAGAGAGGGGGGCACTAATTAGGCGCAGTATTAAAACATACAGCAGCTATAAGGGGAAAAACACTTATATAAGGTTATCCCTGTATATATATATAGCGCTCTGGTGTGTGCTGGCATACTCTCCCTCTGTCTCCCCAAAGGGCTAGTGGGGTCCTGTCCTCTATCAGAGCATTCCCTGTGTGTGTGCTGTGTGTCGGTACGTTTGTGTCGACATGTATGAGGAGAAAAATGATGTGGAGACGGAGCAGAGTGTCTGTAACAGTGATGTCACCACCTAGGGGGTCGACACCTGAGTGGATGTACTGTTGAAAATTACGTGACAGTGTCAGCTCTGTATAAAAAAACAGTGGTTGACATGAGACAGCCGGCTACTCAGCTTGTGCCTGTCCAGACGTCTCATAGGCCGTCAGGGGCTCTAAAGCGCCCGTTACCTCAGATGGCAGATACAGACGCCGACACGGATACTGACTCCTGTGTCGACGGTGAAGAGACAACCGTGATTTCCAGTAGGGCCACACGTTACATGATTGAGACAATGGAAAATGTTTTATACATTTCTGATAATAAGAGTACCACCAAAAAGGGGTATTATGTTCGGTGAGGGAAAAACTACCTGTAGTTTTCCTGAATCTGAGAAATAAAATGAGGTGTGTGATGATGCGTGGGTTTCCCCCCGATAACAATTGATAATTTCTAAAAAAGGATTGGCTGTATACCCTTTCCCGCCAGAGGTTAGGGTGCGTTGGGAAACACCCCCTAGGGGGGATAAGGCGCTCACACGCTTGTAAGAACAAGGGCTCTACCCTCTCATGAGATGGCCGCCCTTAAGGATCCTGCTGATAGAAAGCAGGAGGGTATCCAAAAATGTATTCACACACATACTGGTGTTATACTGCGACCAGCAATCGCCTCAGCCTGGAGGTGCAGTGCTGGGTTGGCATGGTCGGATTCCCTGACTGGAAATATTGATATCCTAGATAAGGATAGTATATTATTGCCTATAGAGCATTTAAAAGATGCATTTCTATATATGCATGATGCACAGCGGAATATTTGCCGACTGGCATCAAGTATAAGTGCGTTGTCCAATTCTACCAGTAAAATGGTCAGGTGATGCGGATTCCAAACGGCATTTGGAAGTATTGCCTTTGAAAGGGGACATTTGGGGTCGGTCTTTTAGACCTGGTGGCCACGGCAACAACTGGGAAATCCACGTTTGTACCCCAGGTCGCCTCTCAAAATAAGACGCCGTATTATCAGGCGCAGTCCTTTGTTGGCAAGCGGACAAAAGGTTCCTCTTTTCTGCTCGTGACAGAGGGAGAGGAAAAAGGCTGAAGAGATTACCCAGTTCCCAGGAACAGAAATCCTTTCCCGCCTCTGCAAAAGCCCTCAGTATGACGCTAGGGCCTTACAAGCTCAGGCACGGTGGGGGCCCGTTCTCAATGAATTTCAGTGCGCAGTGGGCTCACTCGCAAGTAGACCCCTGGATCCTTCAGGTAATATCTCAAGGGTACATATTGAATTCGAGACGTCTCCCCCTCGCCGTTTCCAAAAGTCGGCTTTACCGACGTCTCCCTCTGACAGGGAGGCAGTTTTGGAAGCCATTCACAAGCTGTATTCCCAGCAGGTGATAATCAAGGTACCCCTCCTGCAACAGGGAACGGGGTATTATTCCACACTATTGTGGTACCGAAGCCAGACGGCCCGGTGAGACCGATTCTAAATCTAAAATCTAAAATCTTTGAACACTTACATACAGAGGTTCAAATTCAAGATTGAGTCACTCAGAGCAGTGATTGCGAACCTGGAAGAAGGGGACTACATGATGTCTCGGGACATCAAGGATGCTTACCTTCATGTCAAAATTTACCCTTCTCACCAAGGGTACCTCAGGTTATGGTACAGAACTGTCACTATCAGTTCAGACGCTGCCGTAGGGATGGTCCACGGCACCCCGGGTCTTTACCAAGGTAATGGCCGAAATGATATCCCTTCGAAGGAAGGGAATTTTAGTTATCCCTTACTTGGACGATTCCCTGATAAGGGTAAGATCCAGGGAACAGTTGGAAGTCGGTGTAGCACTATCTCAGGTAGTGTTGCGGCAGCACGATTGGATTCTCAATATTCCAAAATCGCAGCTGGTTCCGACGACTTGTCTTCTGTTTCCTAGGGATGTTCCTGGACACAGTCCAGAAAAAAGGTGTTTCTCCCGGAAGAGAAAGCCAGGGAGTTATCCGAGCTAGTCAGGAACCTCCTAAAACCGAACCAAGTCTCAGTGCATCAATGCACAAGGGTTCTGGGTAAAAATGGTGGCTTCCTACGAAGCAATCCCATTCGTTAGATTCCACGCAAGAACTTTCCAGTGGAACCTACTGGACAAATGGTCCGGGTCGCATTTTCAGATGCATCAGCGGATAACCCTGTCACCAAGGACAAGGGTATCCATCATGTGGTGGTTGCAGAGTGCTCATCTTCTAGAGGGCCGCAGATTCGGCATTCAGGACTGGGTCCTGGTGACCACGGATGCCAGCCTGCGAGGCTGGGGAGCAGTCACACAGGGAAGGAATATCCAGGGCTTAGGGTCAAGCCTGGATACATCACTTCACATAAATATCCTGAAGCTAAGGGCCATTTACAATGCTCTAAGCTTAGCAAGACCTCTGCTTCAAGGTCAGCCGGTGTTGATCCAGTCGGACAACATCATGGCAGTCACCCACGTAAACAGACAGGGTGGCACAAGAAGCAGGAGGGCAATGGCAGAAGCTGCAGGGATTCTTCGCTGGGCGGAAAATCATGTGATAGCACTGTCAACAGTATTCATTCCGGGAGTGGACAACTGGGAAGCAGACTTCCTCAGCACGACCTCCACCCGGGAGAGTGGGGACTTCACCCAGAAGTCGTCCACATGATTAAAAAAACTCGACAGGTATTGCGCCAGGTCAAGAGACCCTCAGGCAATAGTTGTAGACGCTCTGGTAACACCGTGGGTGTACCAGTCAGTGTATGTGTTCCCTCCTCTGCCTCTCATACCCAAGGTACTGAGATTGATAAGATGGAGAGGAGAAAGCACTATATTCGTGGCTCCGGATTGGCCAAGAAGGACTTGGTAACCGTAACTTCAAGAGATGCTCACGGGGGATCCGTGGCCTCTACCTCTAAGAAGGGACCTGCTCCAGCAAGGACCCTGTCTGTTCCAAGACTTACCGCGGCTGCGTTTGACGGCATGGCGGTTGAACGCCGGATCCTGAAGGGAAAAAAAAGGCATTCCGGATGAAGTCATCCCTATCCTGATCAAAGCCAGGAAGGATGTAACCGCAAAAACATTATCACCGCAATTGGCGAAAATATGTTGCGTGGTGCGAGGCCAGTAAGGCCCGACGGAGGAAATTCAACTGGGTCGATTCCTACATTTCCTGCAAACAGGAGTGTCTATGGGCCTGAAATTGGGGTCCATTAAGGTTCAAAGTTTCGGCCCTGTCAATTTTCTTCCAAAAAGAACTAGCTTCAGTCCCTGAAGTTCAGACGTTTGTAAAAGGGGTACTGCATATACAGCCTCCTTTTGTGCCTCCAGTGGCACTTTGGGATCTCAATGTAGTTTTGGGTTCCAAAAGTCACATTGGTTTGAACCACTTAAATCTGTGGAGTTAAAATATCTCACATGGAAAGTGGTCATGCTGTTGGCCCTGGCCTGGGCCAGGCGCGTGTCAGAATTGGCGGCTTTATCCTGAAAAAGCCCTTATCTGATTTTCCATTCGGACAGGGCGGAATTGAGGACTCGTCCTCAGTTTCTCCCCAAGGTGGTTTCAGCGTCTCACCTGAACCAGCCTATTGGTGGTGCCTGCGGCTACTAGGGACTTGGAGGCCTCCAAGTTGCTAGACGTTGTCAGTGCCCTGAAAATATATGTTTCCAGGACGGCTGGAGTCAGGAAATCTGACTCGCTGTTTATCCTGTGTGCACCCAACAAGCTGGGTGCTCCTGCTTCTAAGCAGACTATTGCTCGTTGGATTTGTAGTACAATTCAGCTTGCACATTCTGTGGCAGGCCTGCCACAGCCAAAAATCTGTAAATGCCCACTCCACAAGGAAGGTGGGCTCATCTTGGGCGGCTGCCCGAGGGGTCTCGGCTTTACAACTTTGCCGAGCAGCTACTTGGTCAGGAGCAAATACGTTTGTAAAATTCTACAAAATTGATATCCTGGCTGAGGAGGACCTGGAGTTCTCTCATTTGGTGCTGCAGAGTCATCCGCACTCTCCCGCCCGTTTGGGAGCTTTGGTATAATCCCCATGGTCCTTACGGAGTCCCCAGCATCCACTTAGGACGTTAGAGAAAATAAGAATTTACTTACCGATAATTCTATTTCTCATAGTCCGTAGTGGATGCTGGGCGCCCATCCCAAGTGCGGATTGTCTGCAATACTTGTACATAGTTATTGTTACAAAAATCGGGTTATTATTGTTGTGAGCCATCTTTCAGAGGCTCCTCTGTTATCATGCTGTTAACTGGGTTCAGATCACAGGTTATACGGTGTGATTGGTGTGGCTGGTATGAGTCTTACCCGGGATTCAAAATCCTTCCTTATTGTGTACGCTCGTCCGGGCACAGTATCCTAACTGAGGCTTGGAGGAGGGTCATAGGGGGAGGAGCCAGTGCACACCAGTTAGTCCTAAAGCTTTCTTTAGATGTGCCCAGTCTCCTGCGGAGCCACTATTCCCCATGGTCCTTACGGAGTCCCCAGCATCCACTACGGACTATGAGAAATAGAATTATCGGTAAGTAAATTCTTATTTTTTTATCCAACCTAATACTGACCTAGATGTTCAGTAGCCCCAAAGTGAGAGGACTTCTCATAGAAACCAAGTTGGCCATGTGACCTCGCCCCTAGTGTCCTGTAGCCACTTCCCCTAGCATCATGTGGCCACGCCTCCACATGACACGTGCCTGCACTGCGCGCATCTTAGTGCCACTAACAAAATATTTCTACTTGCACCACTGCCCCTATCTGACCTCTACCCTTTGTCAATCCTGTCTAACAAGTGATCAAGAGGCATTTTGGCAGTGCAGTACTCCAGAAAGAGGCTCTGCTACTGCTTTCCCCTATTTAACAAAGGATCACTGATGTTATTCTAGTTACGACATTTTAAACATCACTGGGGACGGCAACTGTGAGCAATTTTGTAAGTAGAAAAAAGCTTTACTCGGGATGGTATAACCAGCAATGAGTTAGCGAAGCGGAGAAGCTTTGCTGGAGCTTCCTCGAGTCAAATATGCATCACTGTAACCCTTTATTGACAGTGTTAGTCTGTACAAAATACTTACTAAGGATCAGGGTTTCTGCTGGGGCTTTCCGAGCAGCTGCGGTAAAACACTGTGTACCTTTGCAATGAGCAGTGATACAGAATGTTAGTTATGGCAGCACTATAATAATAAATAGACCAGTGGGGTAACTCCCGCCCCCGCAGCCAATGCGGAGGCTTGGAGGCGCAGGGCTGCAGGGGCACCGCCACTGATTGCTATGTGTGTTCGGTAAGGAGCCTTAGGGCACAGCGCGAACCTCTCCAGTGTGTCCCTCCTAGGTCTCCGGCGGCAGCGGCGGCGTGTCTTTTAAATAAAGTGCCGGTTTATGAGCCAATCAGAGCTTGCGGACTGGCAGCCAATCAGGAGCCGCAGCTGCCGGCCCGCGAGCTCTGTTTGGCTCACGAACTGGCACTTCATTTGACAGACACGCTACTGGAGACACAGGATGGACACAGCCTAGAGAGGCGCGCACTGTGCCCTCCGGCTCCTTCCTGGACTCACAGCAGCGGGGGGAGGGCATGTACCTGGCACTGGGGGCATATGTGTAGCTGGCACTGGGGGAGATATTGGGCACTGGGGGCATATGTGTATCTGGCACTGGGGGGAGCATATTTGGCACTGGGGGCATATTTGTATCTGGTACTGTGGGGGAATATCTGGCACTGGGGACATATGTGGCACTGGGAGCACAGCCATAGCAACAAGCATTACCCCCTGGTAACAAGCACAACATCCAGCTCATGAAATCCCTGGCAACAAGCATTACCCCCTAGCAACGAGCATGACACCCAGTGCATGAAACCCTTGGCAACGAATATTACCCCCTGGCTACGAGCTTGACACCCAGCACATGATACCCCTGCCAACAAGCATAACATGTAGTGCATGAAACCCTTGGCAACGATCATGACACGCAGAGCATGAAAACCCCTGGCACCATGCATGGAATCAAGAGCATGAAACCCCTGGCAATGAGCAGGTAATTTAAAAGCAACTAGAAACCTTAATGTGTAATGGGCATTGCGGTGTGTGGTATAATGTATCATGGACATTGCGGTGTGTGTCATAATGTGTCACAGGCATTACAGTGTGTGGTATACTATATCACTGGCATTGTGGTATGTGGTATAATGTGGTGGTATAATGTCTCAGGGGCATTGCAGTGTGTGGCAGAATGTATAACGGGCATTACGGTGTGTGGTATACTATATCACGGGCATTGTGGTATGTGGTATAATGTCTCAGGGGCATTGCAGTGTGTAGCAGAATGAATAACGGGCATTGCAATGTGTGGCATAATGTGTCACAGGCATTACGGTGTGTGGCATAATGTGTCAGGGTACGGTGTGTGGCATATTGTGTAATGGGCATGTCTAAGAGCCATTGCAGTATATGGCCTAATGTATACTGGGCCATTGCAGTATGTGACATAATGTATACTGGGCATTACTATAAGGAGGAAAAATGACAAATAATGTAAGGGGCATGAATCAGGATTATTTTTTTTCCTGTGGTGGCCAACGTCTGGGCGTGCAGGTTGCAAAATGGGGTATAAGGTAGTCTTTTCCTGCAATGCCACGCCCCTTTATGCAAAGCCATGCCCATTTCAGCAAGGCCACACACCCTTTTGTGGTGCGCACACCGATTCATCACTTCGCTAGTGCCAAATATTGTCTAGAAATGGCCCTGCCACCCACTTACCTAATAAAAGTGGGCAGAATGCAACTTGATGACTCGATTCATAGCTAATCCCATCATCAAAGTCCTACCTCATGGACTTGCCACTTGGCCTTCCATTCAGGGATCTCCAGATGGAAATAAAGTAGGTACATATAAGCATACTAGAGCCGGAGGGTATGGGTCATTAGGTCGACAAGATTTAGGTCAACAGTCATTAGGTCGACCACTATTGTCGACATGGTCATTAGGTCGACATGGTCATTAGGTCGACATGGAAAAGGGTCGACATAATTTTTTTTTTACTTTTTTGGTGTCATTTTCTTTGTAAAGTGATGGGGAACCCCAATTAGTGCACCGTGTTTGCTCGCCATGCTTTGGGCAAGGTGCCTCACTCCACTACCGCTGCGCTCGGCACAGATTACCGTTCCCAATCATAGTCCACGTGGATCGTAAAGTATGAAAAAGTTAAAAAAATGAATTTTTAAAAAAAAAAACTCATGTCCACCTTTTTCCATATCGACCAGGGATGTGCAGTCAGGGGAGGCAGTGCCTGCAGTGACAGAGCTGTGTAGCAGACACTGGGGGGTGAGACTTCATGACGTCTCATCCCCTGAGAAGGCGACTTCGGACTCTGGAGCTGGACTAGCTCTAACAAGCCTGCACTGAGGTCAGACAGAGGAGGGGGGTGGGGGGGTGGGGGGGGGGGGGAAGTGTTGTCAAGCTGGGGGAATCATTGCATATATTTTACAGGGTGGGTGTGAAAGGTTCATTAAATATATAAAGGGTGGGAGGGAGAGGGGTTACTAAATATTTATTGGGTGGGAGGATCATTAAATATATAAGGGGTGAAGATGAGGGGGGGCCCTAAATATATAATGTGTAAAAAGGGGGACGCTGTCTGCCATAATGTGTAAAAAGGGGGACGCTGTCTGCCGTTACGTGTAAAAAGGGGACACTGTCTGCCGTAATGTGTAAAAAGGGGGACGCTGTCTGCCGTAATGTGTAAAAAGGGGGGCGCTGTCTGCCGCAACGTGTAAAAAGGGGACGCTGTCTGCCATAACGTGTAAAAAGGGGACGCTGTCTGCCGTAATGTGTAAAAAGGGGGACGCTGTCTGCCGTAATGTGTAAAAAGGGACGCTACCTGCCGTAACGTGTAAAAAGGGGGACGCTGTCTGCCGTAATGTGTAAAAAGGGGGACGCTGTCTGCCGTAATGTGTAAAAAGCGGGGCGCTGTCTGCCGTAATGTGTAAAAAGGGGACGCTGTCTGCCGTAATGTGTAAAAAGGGGGACGCTGTCTGCGTAATGTGTAAAAAGGGGGGCGCTGTCTGCCGTAATGTGTAAAAAGGGGACGCTGTCTGCCGTAATGTGTAAAAAGGGGACGCTGTCTGCCGTAATGTGTAAAAAGGGGGACGCTGTCTGCCGTAATGTGTAAAAAGGAGGACGCTGTCTGCCGTAAAGTGTAAAAAGGGGGCGCTGTCTGCCGTAATGTGTAAAAAGGGGACGCTGTCTGCCTTAATGTGTAAAAAGGGGGACGCTGTCTGCGTAATGTGTAAAAAGGGGGGCGCTGTCTGCCGTAATGTGTAAAAAAGGGGACGCTGTCTGCCGTAATGTGTAAAAAAGGGGGACATTGTCTGCCGTAATGTGTAAAAAAGGGGGACGCTGTCTGCCGTAATGTGTAAAAAGAGACGATGTCTGCCATAATGTGTAAAAAGGGGACGCTGTCTGCCGTAATGTGTAAAAAGGGGACGCTGTCTGCTGTAATGTGTAAAAAGGGGATGCTGTATGCTGTAATGTGTAAAAGGGGCTCTACCTCGTGTAGTGGCGCTACTGTGCAGCGTAATTTGAATAATGGAGACTACTGTGCACCGTAGTATGAATAGGTATTATTTTGTGACCACGCCCCTTCCCCATGAAGCCACGCTCCTATATATTTTTCACGTGCACTGCCCCATTATCTTGCATGGGGGGGCGCCAATGCCGTTTCTTGCACACAGCGCTAAAATGCTTAGTTACGGCACTGGGTGAGGGTATATATAACAAAGACTCACCACTCATATCTAATGGTGCCCATACACTTATACGGTATGGCATACAGTCGTGATTTCTTTCACATCTCTGTGATCAATCGCATGATTGTATGCACATATTGTGCACCATGCGATGCAATACGCAGGCACGCCGGTTGAATCTCGTGTCACATGGTCTTATGTGCTGCACTTAATATTTATCGCATCACAGTGCGATCGCATGTGTTTTTTAAAACACATGCGATATATCACACTGCGATGCGCGATGGGCACCCGCCGGGAGCAGCCAGAGGCAGTGACGTGCCCATCACGTGATTATCATGAGATCTATCGCATGATCGCATGGTAGTCACTTTGGCAGTTCAGGTGCGATTTCATCGCATCTGAACTGCCGGTGCGATGCCCAGCGACGTCGCAGGGCATCGCACAAGTGTATGGGCTACATATCAGTACAGTGTCCTGGGTGCCCTCCAATGCAAGGGTTAAAGAAAGAGTGATCTGGCGGGGTGGGTCACAGTATAAATTATTATAAAGCAGTTACATCTGTAAACTTCTCAACATTTCAATTCTATGAAAAAATTTCAGCTGACGTCATGCTCACTGCAAATGGGCGCCGTTCTGACGTCAGTGGGAGTCTGGAACAGTAGGAAGCATAGCTGCATATGGGGCTTGGTGAAGAGTATTTAAGGTAAGCCACAGTTATCTTATTTCACTCTTGATGAAAATTTTTGTTATAAAATTGAAACATTTAGAAGTTTATAGGTGTAATATTTATACACTGACCGCGAGTGCCGGCAGATCACACTTTGTGTGTGTGTGTGTGTGTGTGTGTGTGTGTGTGTGTATATAATATATATATATATATATATATATATATATATATATATATATGCATATATGCCTTCGGAGCATGCAGTGGTAGTGGCGGTAGCCGGCATCAGTTCGGAGGCGGTAGCGGGCATCGGCGGGACTCGGCTGACATTATAGCTGCAGTGCCTCACCAGCCACTGACCTCACCGCACGCCACTGATATCGACCTAGTACATGTCGACCTAATGACCATGTCGGCCTAATGCATGTCGACCAATAGTGGTCGACCTAAGTCTTGACCTAATTACTGTAAGCCAGAGCCGGAGTAGGGAGTGTAGTGTGCTCTTCCTACTTCCTATGCAGACTGGAGGGTGAGCAGTAGGAAGTATATATACTGTAGCTGTAAGTAAAAGTGAGTGAAGTATCAGCGGCGTGTGTGGTAGGTCTGATGGGCAAAGAAACCCCATAAGGTTTCCACATAAGAAAAGGGAGAAAGCTAGATATAATGTTTTCATAACCTGCTGCCCTCTCTGTATGTAGTCTCGTCTCGGCATGCACTCTGTCGTGTATCGGGTTAAGTATCTGTGAAAACCGGCACATGAAAATAAAACTGTCCTTTCCTGTCAGAGACCAGGACAGCTGAGGAGATCCGGTGTCAGGGCAGATGGATGGGTTAAGTGCAGAAATGCACAGATATATAAGGAGGGGATGAAGACTTGTCTGCTGCAGACAACTGACTCTACAGTTGTCAGACTGGGTAAATTCAATCAAAGCAAAAGGGATTTTCCTGTCCTGCACAACAATAACACTAGGCTATAGATGATGCATATTCTCTGAACAGGACGGCTGGAAATATTGCCTTATCTTTAGGATTGCCCTTTTTACAACTTTTTTTTCAACCATTCTAATGTTAACGAGTATAATGTGGGCCTGGTTTTGTAACTTTGATTTTTTTTGACATGCAGGGTAAATATTGGCTGCTTGTGCCTGTAGCCCACAAATACTGGAGAGCTTTATTTTAGAACTGCGATTTAGATTTCAGCTAAGACACATCGATCCCATCTCTAAATCTCTCTGCACAATTTAAACCTGCATTTCAACATTTTTTTTTGCCATGTCGCAAATCTATTCTTTTTTTCGTACTTTAATCCTCTCTGAATCAGTTCCTTTGTGCAAATTTATTTTAAGACCGAAAAAGTTACTGTATTTTTACATGTTGAAAAACATTTACTTTATGTCATCACTTCTGATATTGCAAAGAAAATTATTTGAGCTATTGTCTCCCTCTCATGGTACCATGATGTAATTACATGCATAGATCCCATGCATTGAGACCACTACCGAACTGTTAAAATGCAAAACTGCAACGCAAATACTGACGCCTCAGTTGTGCATCAGATGATGAGAGGAATTGGGTGTATCAGGGTGTTCCTTGCTAAATGCGGATTACTCACATGAGTTGTTATTATTTATATGAGAATGAAGGGGTGGGAGGGCACACTCACAGTTACATAGTTACATGGAACGTCTTGGCCTTACATGAGGGAACACAGGCCCTCATTCCAAGTTGTTCGCTCGCTAGCTGCTTTTAGCAGCATTGCACACGCTAGGCCGCCGCCCTCTGGGAGTGTATCTTAGCTTAGCAGAATTGCAAACGAAAGATTAGCAGAATTGCGAATAGAAAATTCTTAGCAGTTTCTGAGTAGCTCGAGACTTACTCCTACACTGCGATCAGCTCAGCCCGTTTCGTTCCTGGTTTGACGTCACAAACACGCCCTGCGTTCGGCCAGCCACTCCCCCATTTCTCCAGACACTCCCGCGTTTTATCCTGGCACGCCTGCGTTTTTCCGCACACTCCCAGAAAACGGTCAGTTTCCGCCCAGAAACACCCACTTCCTGTCAATCACACTCCGATCACTTCAACGATGAAAATTCTTTGTTCGGACATGAGTAAATCTACTAAGTTTTGTGCTAAAATACTTAGCGCATGCGCACTGCATACCATGCGCATGCGCATTTTTGCCTTAATCGCTCCGTTGCGAAAATCAGCAACGAGCGAACAACTCGGAATGACCCCCACAGTCAACTTTTCAAGGACAATCTTTCTATACCAGTTCATTCACATCTAATACTTTTAACGGTACACATTTTCCCCATTCAGTTGGTCAGCAGTACAGTGTATTGCAGCAAATATAATATAAAATCTCTTTAAGCACAACAATGACCCATACAGAAGGTGTAATAGTTAGCGTTACTGCCTCAACTGGTAATAAATAAATACATTTAACAGTTATTTATATTCCAATATCCTGACATGGTCATTACTAATATTAGACAGAAATTAAGGTAAACAGAACTGGATTATACTTTGAAGTTATATTTATTATTATCATTATTATTACCAGTTATTTACATAGCACACACATATTCCGCAGCGCTTTACAGAGAATATTTGCCCATTCACATCAGTCCCTGCCCCAGTGAAGCTTACAATCTATATTCCCTTTCACATGTACACGCACACACATTCATGCTAGGGTTATTTTTTGTTGGGAGCCAGTTAACCTACCAGTATATTTTTGGATTGTGGGAGGAAACCGGAGTACCCGTAGTAAACCCAAGCAAGTACGGGGAGAATATACAAACTCCACACAGTTAGGGCCATGGTGGGATTTGAACCCTTGACCTCAATGCTGTAAGGCAGTAATGCTAACCATTACACCGTCCGTATTTCCCTCTTCAACCACACATGTAATCACAGGTATTCTAATTCTGCAAGGCTATGACACATTCATTCTTCACATTAGCACCAAGCAGTAGCTATGGAATGTGCTATGGGGTCAAGAAGCCACACTTGCAGATCTATTGTGCCCCCATTTGTGCACAACATTGCCAATTTGATAGCTCTGCTCACCAAACCAATTAGGACTGGAAATTTAGGAGGTATGTCCCATTCAATGCTGCTCTTCATAGCAGAGCAGTAGGAAATGGGTTTTGGTACCAGTGGCATATTTATAATGGTTGCAGGCCCATGGGTCCAGGGCAACCCACACCACCCACCCTGCACCCATGTCTTCAATACTTAGCTCTCTGGAGTCCCGAGGTGGCAGCAGCAGTGCTTCACAAATCATGTTGAAAATGGCACTGTGTCCATTTTCTCTGCATTTTGCGCATGTGCAGTAGGGAACTCGCTAGAAAATGGCTGCAGCACCATTTCCCCATAAACCTGCACAAAGAGCCAGAGTCTACTAGTAGTCAGAGTCTACTGCACTTCTGGCTACAGAGGAGGGGGCCTGGATGGAGACTGCACACAGTCACTCTCTTCTCTTAATACTCCCCTGGTCAGTTCACCTGCCACTGGTGCGTGATGCAGTGAATGGGTGGCTAAATGGAACAGAGGTGGATAAGGCATAACCTAGGCCCTCATTCCGAGTTGATCGCTCGCTAGCTGCTTTTAGCAGCATTGCAAACGCTAGGCCACCGCCCTCTGGGAGTGTATCTTAGCTTAGCAGAATAGCGAACGAAGATTAGCAAAACTGTTCGAAAATCTTTTCCTGCAGTTTCTGAGTAGCTCCAGACCTACTCCTAGATCGCGATCACTTCAGTCCGTTTAGTTCCTGCTTTGACGTCACAAACACGCCCTGCATTCGGCCAGCCACTCCTCCGTTTCCCCAGCCACTCCTGCGTTTTAGCCTGACACGCCTGCGTTTTTTTTAGCACACTCCCGGAAAACGGTCAGTTTCCACCCAGAAACACCCACTTCCTGTCAATCACTCACCGATCAGCAGAGCGACTGAAAAGCGTCGCTCGCCCCTGTGTAAAATTGCTTAGTTTTGTGTGAAATTACTTGGCACGTGCGCCCTGCGGCCCATACGCATGCGCAGAACAGCCGGTTTTTAGCCTGATCGCTATGCTGCGAAAAACGGCAGCGAGCGATCAACTCGGAATGACCCCCCCTAAGTATAAGCAGTAGCGGTTCTTGCCACGGGCAAGCAGGCTTTTTGCCCGGGGCGCCGGTGTCCCCAGGGCGCCGCCGCTGCTGTGGCAAGAGCCGCTACTGATCCCTGCTTCCCTCTCCCCGGCTGCAGCAGGCGCCGTGGGCTGTGTGGGCGCCTGCTGCAGCCGGCTCCACTGACAGACACTAGAGGTCATAATTGACCTCTAGTGTCAGGGCGTCGCTGCTTTAGGAGAGACGTCATGATGTCTCTTCCATAGAGAGGAGCCGGCGGCCGAAGACGGAGGGCAGTGCAGCAGTGGTCTGGAAGCAGGAGCGGGGCTGGTAAGTATTGTGTAGTTTTTGGTTTTTTTATTGTGTGTATTTGTAAGCAGTGCTACTGAGGCACAGCTACAGAGGTCACAACTACTGGGGGCACAACTACTGGGGGCATAGCTAGGTGGCACTGCTACAGGGGGCACAGCTACAGGATGCAAATCTACTGGGGGGCACAGCTACAGGGGGCACAACTACTGGGGTCACAGCTACAGGGGGCACAACTACTGGCTTCACAACTACAGTGGGCACAGCTACTGGGGACACAAGTACAGGGGGATAGCTGTGGCCACACCCCTACTTTTGGGTGTACGCCTTCAGCGCGCACCAGCTCTGTTTTACAGGGGGGGCACAGGAAACTTTCGCCCTGGGCGCCGCAAGGTCTAGAACCGGCCCTGAGTATAAGGTTTATCTATATGTAGGGTAAACACAGTGGGCCTAATGCACAGATAATTCAGCTAGAACGTTCAATTTTGTACAAAAAATGTGCAGAGATATTAATGAGTTGGGAGGTGGGAAATTCTTTGCTGAACTCTAAAGGGGGAATTCAATTAGGTGCGATTATATCGCACTCACAAGTAATTGTGAATGTATGCCACACTTACGGTACATCTGAACTCACAGATTTTGTTCTCAGCCCTATGAATGAGTGATTTCAGCATGAGTGCAAGCTGCAAGGGGCATGAGTTCCGATGTTGTTGTCAGTGTTTACATACTATCTCAATGATAACACGCAACTTCTAGCATAAGTTAAGTTAAGTTAGCATAAGTGAGTTAATTGAATTCCCTTCTAAATTGCAGTGTTAAAATTGCATTTGCTCTCCTTGCATTGCAACAAGTGGCGTAATTACCATTGGTGCAGGGGATGCAAATGCTATGGGGCCCGACCTGCACCCAGTGATGCATGGATTGGGCCCCCAGGAACAAGGGACACCAGTTCATCCGTAGGTCGCCCTGCTGCCCGCATCCATTAGTGCTCAGACAGTCTAACATGCTCTGTTTTGTCTGATGATGTGGCTGGTCCCGCCCTCCTGAGTAACAGCCGCCATAGGCATGCCAAAGGGGGCGTAGTGTTGGCAGCCCCAACTAAATCTTTTTTTTTAAGCTTTGGGATCGTCAGCAGTGCGACTGCGTAGCACTGGTGGCCAGTGAGGGCAGTGGGAACAGGTCCGTTTGACACAACGGTTTTGCCTGGATGGCAAAAAGCCGGACAAACGTTGTCCGGCTTTTTGCCATCCGGCAGTGTCTGTCACACACAAAGGCTTTGAGCCGTGTTTAATGCTGTGCGTATGCGCAGCAGCGGCTTGTGTGTGAAAGCTCCCATTCGCACACTCAGTTCACTGCCTACAAGGACGGCACGGCCCTGGCACAGCAGCCAGGCTTTTCAGTGGATATTTCCGGCTGCAACCCGGGCCGGGACAGTGCTATGTGAAAGGACCCTGCACCTTAAATTTTTCATTAGATTACCGGCACGGCAAAAAGCCATCCGGCTTTTTTCCATCCGGCATAAACCGCCG
The DNA here is from genome assembly GCF_028390025.1 of Pseudophryne corroboree. NCBI lineage: Eukaryota > Metazoa > Chordata > Amphibia > Anura > Myobatrachidae > Pseudophryne > Pseudophryne corroboree. The sequence goes on from NC_086446.1 coordinate 473,335,320, forward strand.
CGTGTAAAATAGGCCTATGAGCTGAAGGCAGATGAGCCAATAGCAACATTCCCCCCCTCCCACGTGCCCTCTGGCCAGAGCAGCAGGGATAGCACCACCCCTTCCGCACAGCTGGACCAAACAACATCTGCCCCACCTGGAGGCTGCAGCCGCGGAGGCTGTTGCGGGGTGGAGGGGGTCAGGGGTTTGGTCGTTGCAGGCAGCCATCTGTGTACCCAGGGCTGGACCGTCCCCATTAGCAGTGGTAACTTGGTAAGGAGACATACTGTAGCACACACTGTTCCGTCTATGCCCCACTACCCCCCACCTGCTCCCATCTCACTCGCTCTCCTGTCTCACCTCCATCTCCCTCACTGTTCTGCCCTCCCCTCCATCTCACTCTCTGTGTTCTGACCACCCCATCTCTTTCACTGTTCCCTGAAAACCTAATTGTTTTTTAGTGTGTGTGTGTATGTACTGCATGTATATGTGTGTGTATGAGGGTATATGAAAAATATACCCTCAGTGTCCCTGCCCTCACCCTTCCTGCAGCTCCCCCCTCAGGGTCCCTGCCCTCGCCCTTCCTGTAACTCCCCTCAGCATCCCTGCTCTCACCCTCCCTGTAGCTCCCCTTCAGTGTCCCTGCCCTCACCCTCCCTGTTGTTCCCTTCACAGCATCCCTGCCCTCACCCTCCCTGAAGCTCCCTCCTCAGGGTCTCTGCCCTCACCCTCCCTGTGACTCCCCTCAGCATCCCTGCTCTCAGCCTCCCTGTAACTCCACCTTCAGTGTCCCCGACCTCACCCTCCCTGTAACTCCCCCTCAGTGTACCTGCCCTCACCATCCCTGTAACCTTCCCTTCAGTGTCCCTGCCCTCTTCCTCCCTGTAGCTCCCCCCTCAGCATCCCTGCCCTCAACCTCCCTGTATCCTTCCATTCAGTGTCCCTGCCCTCACCCTCCCTGTTACTCCACCTCAGTGTCCCTGCCTACACCCTCCCTGGTTGGGGGACGCCAGTCCCTTATGTTGCCAGAAGCTATAAGACCTCTAGATACACCCCTGGTTGCAGACACAGTGGAGTATTTTTTACAGGGGATATTACAGGGCTTTTATGTGTATGTCAGTTCAGTGTGTGCGATGCTGAACAAAATGAATACATGTATAGCTCCTTTGAAATGTTTATTAGGTAATCGGGTGGTGCTTGTTAAGGGTCCGCTGCTATTAGGTGTTGTGAGATGAGTTGCTCAATGTTTGAGGAGGCAGGTCCCTGTACTAACTCCCTAATCCTACCTTAGGGGGCGTTAGGCACCACCCGCCTCCTTAATAAACATCTCAAAGGAGCTACAGTATAAATGTTATTCATTGTGTTCAGCATTGCACACATTAAGACATATATTAAAGTGCTCTTATATCTCCCCTAAACTATATTTTCTTGGAACTGCTATTCATATACATAGCGTGCCCCATTTTTTTTTTTTACCTCTCAATGCCAATGGGGAGGGGCCTTTCAAGTTCTTGCTATGGGGCCTACAAAGTTCTAGTTACACCTCTGATTGCAACATTTAGTTTGTCTAGGTATGAATTTGAACCTTAAGCTGGACACTTTCCTAACTGTTTGCGAGGCCATTATTTATTACCCAACTAAAGTGTGATGTGGAATACGTATTACAGCTACATAAGTTAAAAGATTCAGGTCAAAAAAGTTTAATAAATTAATTTACCCAGTGACAAAAGCAAAGCCATATCTCCCACCTGTCTCAAGTTTGGCAAGGCAGTCCTGATTTGGGAGGCCTGTCCTGAATTGGGTGGACTCTCCCACCATACCATGTTCATCTTCCCGATTTGCAGGAGGTGGGAATGTATTTCTCCTGCATCACGCTGTGTAGGAAGGTGCTTTCAGTGCATGTGGCAATAAAATGATATTTCTGTAGTAGGGGAGGCAGTCACTTAACACTTAAAAATGCAAAACACACCCAAGCGGACATGATCATAACCACTATAATGCAGTTATGCCCCAGTGTGTGCTGTAGCCGCCTGTACTGATTTGGAGTGTATGAATGCCAGGAGCTATGATAAAACATTCAGTATGACGATTGACTATTTAATCTAACAAGGAAAATACATTCCTTCCTGGCCTCAATAATGGCCATAGATAAATTCCCTGGCTACAGTATATATTCCCTAAAATATTCTTTATATATTATAGCTACAGGTTCCATTTCTGCCCACTTGGACCATAACCCCCCACCCCGATACTCACCCTCAGCATTCCGGCGGTCAATGTTACGGCACCTGTGTACCGAGTGGTGGCGGGATTCCAGCGTCGGTCACATGACTACCAGCATACAGACCGTTGGGATGCCAAACGCATCCCAACCCAATACATACAGACTGATGCATCACCCTTCTGCAATTGTTACTTCATGTCTGGGGCTAAACACTCCTAGGCGCCTTATATCAGCAGTGGTGATTGATTACTGGAGTTTCTGAATGAATTGTAGCCGGATATTTTTGTAATAATCACTACTAGAATGTTACATTATAGCAAATGAGGCATGATAGACCACTTTGGAGTTATTGTGTATAGCCAGGTGTTTTACCTTAGTGTCACACTCACTGCTGGAAAAGGTGCAAGGAAAGCTGTTCCTGTTCCCCATGTTCTATAGCAGCTGCTGTCACCAAGGAGGCAAAGGAGATTACCAAAGAAGGAACAGTGATGTCAGCAGCAATAACAGTACATAGCAGTCACAGGGTCCAGCAGCTGAACTGGTTGGTATCTGTGTACATCTTCTGAACAACCTTGTCCGTGGTGTGATGACAGTCCTTGGCACCACCAGCTCATTAACCACTGCCTTTACTAATTCTAAATGTTTAATATTTGTGCAAAGAGCTGATCTAAATCTAGTCAATGGATGGCCGGGTAACCTCCTCTGCCGATGAGTACCCCGCATTAAATCAATATAGCGATGTTTAGGTTTCCAAGCACTTTTGGCTTTCTCTACTATTACAGAACGTGGGCGTTTAATTAGGGAGACCAGACTATCCCTTTAACCTGGGACTCTCATGACTTACACAGGTTCTCTGACTGCTTAAAACCAAGTGAAATGCAGGCTTGTAGTCAGCCAGCCACAGAACCTGTGTAATTCATGAGTGTTCCAGGTTAAAGGGATAGTCTGGTCACCCTAGTTTTATGCACAAAATGGTTTATTTTATTTCATACAGTATCTAAGTGTCAGAGAATGTTTTGCAACTGCCCATACTTTATAGATAGATTATAAAATTATGTATCTTATGTGTATCTGTGTTTGCTATGAAATCTTAATAAAGTAATACTCACAGACGAGTCTATGTTTTTGTAGTCTATGTTTTTGTACATTGATACAGTATATATATATATATATATATATATATATACTCATTCTGCAGGATAGGTGGAACTAAAACTGATAAAATGGTTAAAATAAAACTGATGTAGTCAATATCACCCAGTCGAAAATCAGCTATCATTACTGTGATTACATTAACCTTGATAAAAGGCAGTGCCAGATTAAACCCTGTGGAGGCTCCTAGACAGTCGAAATCTCGGAGCCCTCTTGTAGATTATCTCCTAATACGTTTTTAATTTTACCAACCAACAGTCTACGATCTGTAAGCTGTAATGGGAATCTGATGTCTATGGTTTATGTACTTTAAGTTGTTAATGGGTACATTACATTAACACAGTATTTTCTCTATAGAGTCCCTGTAATAAGGAAAACACTCTTTTGAACTTTTGTGAAATTGCAGGAGAGTCTAATAACTTGGTACCAACATTCTAATGTTATAGATCCACTGCTACTGTAATAATGGGCACAAAGTAGGTACCCAGCATTACCACGGTTAATGCACATTATTGGTATGAGAAATGCATTTTCTAGCAGTGAGGATTGCATTCACACTTTAAATAAAGACGAGCAACTTTAAGAAAAATTCCTGTTTGAGTTCAGATCCCTTAAATCTCAAGACATATTTTTAGCCTAAGCTTTTATATGCACAGTTGTTAAGACTTAAGTTACATGGAAATGCTGGACACCGAATCTTGGCATGATTCTTAAGAGATGATCCCAGATATATTTTTAATCAAGTGTCTTATGTTTCTTACTTGTGAGTCATAACATTCCCAAGTCCTATCGAGATGGGTCTCTAAATTCAGCAACATGGCTATATATGATGGTGCTGGGAATAGACCACAGCTTACTATCTGCCAAATAAAGGAGGGATACAGCCTGGGCTGTGGTAAATACAACTATATGTCTATTTGTGTGTCCTTTCTGCATCTATATCCTACAGGGTTCCACAGACATTTCTCAGAATCCTTGGTTCCCTTATTGTCTGTTATAGAATGGGCTTAGCGGGCTATATTAACAAAGCATGCCAGGCTTTGCACTAAATGTGAGTGACACTTTAAATTTTCAGCTGAAATCTACCAAGAAGTGGCAGATTATAAAGGGCACCGCTTCATAAATATATCCCAGAGACTCAAAATTATATGATAAGGGATTTTGTATATGGTGTTTCTGAGTTTTAGGTGTACCTGTGGTTTACTCACAGCTATTTCATACCCTCCAACATGACCCGCCCCACTAGGTACAAAATGCTCTGTTTCTGGGCTTCCCTCTTAATTTATTTTTGCCATCACCTGTGAAGAAACAGCTTTCTTATCATTTAACTAGTTCAACACAGGTGATGGAAATCATAAATTAAGAGGGAAGTCCAGAAACAGAGCATTTTGTACCTAGTGGGGCGGGTCATGTTGGAGGGTCTGCTATTTTATATACTGTAGCCGCCCACACACCATACTTGCCTACCTGACCCTCTCCATGAGGGAGAAAATGCTCTGTTCCTGGACTTTCCTGGTTATGTATGATTGCCATCACCTGTGGTGAGCTAGTTAATTGATAAGAAAGGTGTTTCACCACAGGTGATGGCAATCATACATTACCAGGAAAGTCCAGGAACAGAGCATTTTCTCCCTCATGGAGAGGGTCAGGTAGGCAAGTATGCCACACACTGTGTGATATTATTACAGACCAATCACAATGTTTACACTGTGCACCAGTGGCGTAAGTTCGTCACAGTCACCTGGAGGCAAGATAAATATTGGTGCCCCCCTATTTCCTATATTAAGATAAGTGTGTGTGTGTGTGCGTGCGTGCGTGCGTGCGTGCGTGCGTGTGTGTGTGTGTGTGTGTGAAGTGTTCTGAAAAAAAATTATATACTGTAGTTATACATTTTATTGTCTTTTATTTTAAATCACACACTTCTTAGCAGTCATACCCAGGATTAGAACCCATGACCTGTTACACTAACAGCAGACACTTTACTGATGGAGCTATTTGCTCCTGTACAGGAAGCATGAGAATTCTAACTATATAAAGTTACGTGTAATTTTCAGAGAAGTATCTTCATATAGTTAGAATTCTCATATTTCCTATGCAGGAGCAAACAGCTTCATCGGTAAGGTGCCGCATCCAGTGTAATAGGTTGTGGTTTCTAATCCTGGGTATGACACTTGTAAAATGTGTATATTCAGCATAATAAAGTGGGTGTGATTTGTAAGGTGCAGGGACCAGTGAGGAAGTCGGCCACTGAAAAGACAGCAGCAGCTATCAATTAACTTAATTCAATGGTGTCATAGAATGGGAGGAGAGGTGCCCCCCTTCAGAGCAGGAGCCCGGCGGCAGATGACTCCGTTGCCTCCCAGAGTTCTGCCTCTGCTGTGCACTGACATTTTAGTCAGAAATAATTTGGATTGATACCAAAGATATCTCAAAAGATTACCCCACAAAAGCAGAGATTAGCTCTGTGCATGGTAAGTGTTTTTCATACTATTAAATGATCTATAAAGCATAAATGCCGACTGGAGAATTTGTAATAGCACTGCATCACTTACCTAAATTATTTCAAGCTAGTTTTGCAAATCCTTTACCTATTTCAATATATTTAGTTTTATTTAACTGTAACTGCATTACAATGCATTAGAATTATAGAACACAAATGTGCTTTGCTTTTACAGTCCAGGTTATAAGGATATCCATGCTTAAGCATAGGTGATTTAATTGGTACCTCAGTTAATTCATACCTCCCAACATGACCCTCTCCAGGAGGGACAGAATGCTGTGCTCCTGGACTTCCCTCTTAACTTATGATTGCCATCACCTTTGCTGACACACCTTTCTTATCTATTAACCTGTTCAACACAGGTGATGGCAATCATAAATTAAGATAAAAGTCCAGAAGCAGAGTATTCTGTCCTTCCTGGAGAGGGTCATGTTGGTAGGTATGGTTAATTTGATTCAACCATTGGACTCAAGCGTGGACTCAACCTGTCATGGCAGAGTTTGGGAAACCTTGGTATACTGTGTACCCAGCTTAACAGTGCACATTTCTCACAGAAGTGAAATAAATTAGAATTACCCATAGATCTTATAAATACTAGTGATGAGCGAGGTTCGGTTTTACTCGGTTTTACTCGGTTCTCAAAACGGCATCTTATTGGCTATCCAAAACACGTGACATACGTGAGCCAATAAGATGCCGTTTTGAGAACCGAGTAAAACCGAGTATAACCGAGTAAAACCGAATCCGCTCATCACTAATAAATACATCAGTTATAGGCCCTACACACTTGGCGATATTCTGAAAGATATGAACGATCTCGTTCATAAATGAACGAGAACTCGTTCATATCTTTCAGTGTGGAGGCTCCAGCGATGAACGATGCGCGGCCCCGCGCTCGTTCATCGCTGGTCTCCCGTCGGCTGTGCATGCAGGCCAATATGGACGATCTCGTCCATATTTGCCTGCACTTCAATGCAGCCGGGTGACGGGGGGAGTGAAGAAACTTCACTCCCCCCGTCACTGCCCCCCCGCCGCCGGGTCGCTCGTCGGCCGTATCGGCCGTCGGGCACCTCGGCGGCACATCGCCAAGTGAGTAGGGCCCATTAGTAAATCAGTAATGAATACACCTGTGTTCTGGCAAGTATATATGGATAAACATGCTCTGTTTTAGTGTGTCCCAAGGACTGGATCTGAGAAGCACTGCTGTACTCTAATCATACCAATGTAGGCCCAGTGGAATAAAAATACAATTCATACCTCCCAACATGACCCATTGCAGGAGGGACAAAATGCTCTGTTCCTGGGCTTCCCTCTTACTTTATGATTGCTATCACCTGCTTGTACCTGGACTTCCCTCTTAATGTATGATTGGCATCACCTGTGGTAAAACGAACTGGTCAATGAACTAGTTCTACACAGGTGAGGGCAATCATACATTAAGAAAGAAGTCCAGGAGTAGAACATTTTGTTCCTCCTGGAATGTGTCATGTTGAGAGGTGTGCAGTTTCTGAAACGTGACAACACTGCATTAGGAACTGCTGGGGGATCACGCTGCACCTTGTTTTTCTCAGTCAATTCTTGATTTTAATGGTTTAATTTCCAGATTGCATACTCCCTCAATAGACAGTACCTTACCTCCCAACATGACCCTCTCCAGGAGGGACAGAATGCTCTGCTCCTGGACTTCTCTCTTAAGTTATGATTGCCCTCAATTGTGCTGAAACACCTTTCTTATCCATTAACCTGTTCAATACAGGTGCCGGCAATTATAAATTAAGAGAAAGTCCAGGAGCAGAGCATTGTGTCCCTCCTGGAGAGGGTCATGTTGGGAGGTATGCAGTATATCAACATGGATATACAGTACAGTACATGCATACAGGAACATGGAACACAGCCAGAAACAACTCTGTAGCTCCCTCTTGAGGCTGAATCTGATGACTACAAGGAAAAAGAAAATTTCTGAAGCTGAAGAAATATCTAATTGTTTATGTAAATATACTGTAGCAATACCTATATTCTCTATGCAGCTGTTCGTTTTTGTGGATTTTCCTGAATATTTATAAATAACTGAAAAGAAAAAGGTAGCATGAACATTTTATTAATAGGGGTTGTTGTTTTTATTTGGACTTTAGCATGAGAAACAGAGGACGATGATGGACAGCTCAGCTCCAGGAGTCATTCTGTACCCAGCTCACAATCTATGGGTGGAGGGTTCACAGCCCAGCTAACAAATGGGTTAAGAGAGACACAAGACACTTGAACGTTTGCATATCATGTTTATTTCCATTAGGAAATACTGGCTAAATTCTACAGGTAAATACAGCTTGAAGTGTAGGTGAAGTCTGAAATGGGACCAAATAAATAAAGAGCAGTGACTGAAACAACTGTTTAGACTTCCAACATATCATAGTTTTTATCTATTCAATAACAGGTTATGTTGTTACTAATTGCTGTGTAAATATAAAGTGCTTTGTGGTTAAATAAATGTTATTTAACCTAATCTCTGTGTCTGTATACTGTGTGGGAGACATAAGTCCTATGTGACAGCAGCAAGGAGACAGGAGGTGTATTTTAATCTAAATTCTAACTACCAGCCTCAGCATTAGTTGACTGTGTTCTGTCAGTCCAAATACAGATAGCTTTCAGGTGAGGAGAAAATAAGTTGAACATGCAGATTACATAAATACACTGTTACTAGAAACACATTCCAGCCTTTCTTAATTATCAGTAGCATCATCTAAACCTCCAACCATGTAGTACTATTTAATAGTCCCACATATTCAATTACTAGCTCCATTAGTTGCTACTAATATTACAGATATCTATTAACATGATGCAAGTACTTGACCCACTTTGGTTTGTGAAGCCTCATTTGGACTACTACTGCCAGCATTGCCTTCAGCTGGTGATCCTATAGCAAGTGGTAGTGCATGAAGGAAGCTGCAGATTGCAGTCTCTGGTTGAAAAGTCACTGACATTAATTTATGTTGGTCCATTAAACAGAACAAAACCTTACAAATGAATGGAGATTAACTGTATCTGATTACTGCAATCTTCTCTGGTTCACTCTTCAGAAGATGTCAGGATCACCTTGCAAAAAAAAGAAAAAAGCTAGTTATAACGCATGGGTGAACAAACATGCAGCATCATACTTCACAATAATATTATAGACCAGAGAGTAGGGGTTTTGGTTCAGATTGACATTTTCTCTCCACCATTCTCTAACCGCAGAGCTCTATGCCCCAAGCTCACACCAGGTCCTACCTCCCAACATAACCCTCTCCAGGAGGGACAGAATGCTCTACTCCTGGACTTCCCTCTTAACACCTTTCTTATCCCTTAACCTGTTCAAAACAGGTATCGGAGATCATAGACTAAGAGAAATTCCAGAAGCAGAGCATTTTGTCCCTCCTGGAGAGGGTCATGTTAGGAGGTATGGTGTAGAGCAGTGTTTCCCAACCTCGGTCCTCAAGGCACGCTAACAGTCCTGGTTTTAGTGATATCCAGGCTTGAACACAGGTGACTTAATTAGTACCTCAGTTATTTTGATTTAACCATCTGTGCTGAGGCCTGGATATCACTAAAACCTGCACTGTTGGTGTGCCTTGAGGACCACGGTTGGGAATGCCTGGTGTAGAGGAAGCATTATTCCAGAGATTCCTAATGAACACTTTAGTGATGATAAACTCACTGTCTACACAAATATCATTTACAGGTGTTTATGCTGTACACAGTGGCGGATTCAGGGGGGGGGGGGGCACCAAGGCACGTGCCCCCCCTGTCGTTTACAAGATGTTTTGTTGTAATGCAGCAACTCTCCCGCCCTCACCCTTTCCGCCGCCGTCGCTGCCGCAACAACTTCCACAGCCGTGCTGAGAATTAACATTGTCCATCTCACCCGCGGCTGCCAGCTCCTCCCGGCCCCAGCGAACGCCGCTTCCTGATCCACGGCTCGCCTCTACCATTAAGCCTGTGTCACTCTCCATTGGCTAGAGAGTGGCACAGTGTCCAGCCGCCCCTACATTCAGGATCTCCGGCAGCCATGTAAAGAGACCCTGTGACGCTGTCTCCTGGACTCCAGCCAGAGCGTGAAGGTATTTTTTTTTTTTAAGGGGGGTTGGCCAGCCACAGTACCACATAGTACCACTTATGTAATAAATATAGTTGTTTTAGCGTGCCCCTAGCTTGAGTGTTTGAATGTCCACAATGAGACAGAATTATGAATAAAATTTCAATGTATTTGTATAAATGAGTAAAAATAAATAAAACCAGGTGAATTATAAGTGCAGGTTTTTATATATATTACTGGTAATCCTAAAAAAAAAACAACTGCCTCTTCCCGTCACCTTCTCTGTCAACCCTCTGCCTCTCCCTGTCACCATTTTCTGTCACACACAGCCTTTCCATATCCCACTTTTTCTCCCCATCAATTCTCTCTCCTGTCACCCTTTCCGTCACCCACGCCCTCTCCCCGTCATCTTCTACGTCACTCACTGCCTCCTCCTAGTGTCACCTATTGCCTCCTCCTGTCAGCCATTCCCTGGCTTCACCCACTGCCTTTCTAAATATCACCCACTGGCACTGCCTCTCCCTGTCTTCAGAAAAGCAGTCAGGAGTTGAGCTGGCCAAAGCCTGGATGTGACTGCTGAAAAGAGTGGGGGCGGGATGTACTGTCACTGATCGCGGGTCATCGCTGGTCAACGCAATGATACTAATCGCATATGTACTAACATATGCGATTAGTATTACAGAGCGATGCCAGGGGTGTCCTGCGATCAGTGATGTTCCACAGGACAAGGTTTGTGGCACCTCCCAGCCCTGGGAGGTGACGTGCAGGGAGTCCCCGTGATCCTCCTTCTCCCCCCTGCAGCTGAAAGGAGACAAGGCTGTGCTGCGGGGGAGAAGGAGGAGGGGGTCCGGGGGTAGGGAGATCGTCGTGAGCGGCGCAGGTCGGCGGCGGGATGCAGTGGCGGTAACTAGCCCATAGGCTTCTATGGGGTATCGCCATCAAAAGATGGCGATACCCCCGGCGGCGTAATCCCAGCGGTGGGGCCTTAGTACATATGAAAATGCGGTAAAACCCCCGAAAACGGGGGATTTACCACATTTTCCCTTTAGTACATCCCGCCAACAGTGAGGACTGAGGAGACAAAGGTTGGCAAGGGCTGGGGAGTCGGTGAGTAGGCTGGCATATTGGGAGTGGGTGAGGAAGTTTGATGAAAACGAGGGCATAGCTCGTGTATATGGCATTCTCCTTGAGTCCACGCCCCTTGTTGCATGGCTACACCCACTTTTCCATGAGCCCGTGCGCATACAAACCCCCTTCCCCTTTTTTCCTGTCATGGTGCCCCCCCTGTCATTTAGTTCTGGGTCCGCCCCTGACTGTACATATGTTGAGATTTGAATATGGACAAATGTTTTTTATTTCAAGTGGCTACATAGGGCAATGCCTTCATATAGAACCGCATGTTGCACAGACAGAAAATAATGCAGACTGATCAGTAGATATATCTGTAATACAGACTAATCAGTAGACACATCTGTAATGCAGACTGATCAGTAGACACATTACCTTTAATCAGGTTCAGATATGTACTAGAAGTTGTCACAAAGACTGGACTACATGAGAATAACAGTGGGCCCTGGCAGTGGCTACTTCTTAAAATATACACTAGACACCAGGGGCTTCTTAGGAGAGGAAGGGTCCCGTGTGTAGCCTCCATGGGCCCCCTCCTCTCTAGCCAGCAGCACAGTACGACTCTGAGCACTAGGGTCACTAGAGGACCCTATTACTGTACCAGGATTCAGTGCGCATGTGCATGTCTCCAGGAAAATGGCGTGGTGCCAGTTTTCCTGGCGATTTTCCTACTGCACATGTGCAAAACGCTGGGAGAATGGCTCCATTTTGAAGGTAATTTGTGCAGCGCTGCTGCCGTCGACTCTGGAGGTATAAGTATTCAAATAAATGGGTACATACCTCCCAACATGACCCTCTCCAGGAGGGGTACAATGCTCTGCTCCTGGACTTCAATCTTAATTTATGATTGTCCTCACCTGTGGTGAAACACCTTTCTTATCCATTAACCTGTTCAACGCAGGTGCCAGCAATCTTAAATTAAGAGAAAAGTCCAGAAGCAGAGCATTCTGTCCCTCCTGGAGAGGGTCATGTTGGGAGGTATGTGGGTACAGTCTGGCATATGTCCTAACATAACCCTCTCCAGGAAGGGCAGAATGCTCTGCTTCTGGACTTTTCTCTTAATATATGATTGCTGGCACCTGTTGTGAACAGGATACTGGATAAGAAAGGTGTTTCAGCACAGTTGCCGGCAATCATAAATTAGGAGGGAAGTCCAGGAGCAGAACATTTTGTCCCTTCTGGAGAGGGTCATGTTGGGAGGTATGGTGTGGGCCCCCTTTGATCCAGTGGTCCGGGTGCGCTTCTCCCATTATGGAAATGCTACTGGTAGACACATTTGTTAGCATGCCACGGAATAATATAGACATCCAAGTCATTACAATTTTTGGTTTCTGGAACATACACAAATATATGATGGTGTGCTTCACTATTGTGAAAAATCAATGGTTACTGTAATAATCATGTTATAGATTGATCATGAGATATTGAACTACATGTCATCCTTAGCATTTCTGAATTTTTTTTTTTTTTAATTACCAAACATAGTGACATACAGATGAACATTTATGTGTAAGGTCCAGCTGCAGGGTTAATTAGTTGTCTAAGAAAGTGTCAGATGTAGGGAAATGCTCATTGATCAGGTCAAAAATAACTCTTTATGGGAGCTCAGAAAGGTTTGTATGGTGCTTCTTGTTAAAAATGTATCAATGTTCTCATGACAAATTCATGTACTCTCCAAATTTCTTGAAGATATGTGAAACCTCATATGCTGACTCTATACTATAACAGGACAAAGGGGCCATAAAACCCCTAATTAGCATCTTCATAAGACAGTGAGCCAGCAGGAGAGAGGGGGGGGGGGGGGAGTACATGTGACAGGCCAGTGAGGCATAAAATGCCATATGAGATTCTGAAATGTGCGACATAGGGAATCATTCCATCTTCTTGCATCCTCCCAAAGGCAGATTTCATGTACAGCAAATGAGACTGTTCCTTTTTTGTTTATAAGAAAATTATTTGCCTAAGACTATGTTTGCATGCCCTTTTTTTTAATTGTTTATGTATAAACTTTAAGCATTGTGAATAGCTTTCTGATTTTAAACTTAATTTTAATAAGATTGGTCTTTGTGATTCTTTTCAGATCCATTTTGCCTGTGGATTCGGCCAAACCATGCTACTTATATTTGGAAAATTAATAGTGGCAAAGATATTAGGAGTACAATCATTTCTGCTTATTTTTATTAACTACAGATGTGTCCTTCTACATCCTTGCTGCAGTCACGTTAAACAGCCCTTCTAGTCATGCCAGTCTGAGCGTCTTTATGTGCAACTTTTTTCCGTTTAAATGCGTCTAAGTCACATTGCTATAGGATGCACAAGCAGCATATGCTGATTACACTGATATGCAGCATGCCTATAGTGTGTGTGTGACTGCGGCTGTATCTGCATTATACATACGAAATGCTACATAACGGTGTTTTTCTGGATACCACTGTAATAATAGCATTTCGTACGTAGATACAGCCAGTTACACACAGAATATAGGCTTGCCGCATATCATTTTAATCAGCATAAGCTGTGAATAATACGCATTTCTGTCAAAAAAAGACACTCAATGTTAGCAGAGCTGCCAGCTACATACCTCCCAACATGACCCTCTCCAGGAGGGACACAATGCTCTGCTCCTGGACTTTTTTCTTCATTTATGATTGCCGGCACCTGTTTTGTACAGGTTAATGGATAGGAAAGGTGTTTTAGCACAGGTGATGGCAATCATAAATTAAGAGGGAAGTCCAGGAGCAGAGCATTCTGTCCCTCCTGCAGAGGGTCATGTTGGGAGGTATGCAGCTGACTCACGCCAGGCATCTCCTGCTGCATGGCATTTTGAGGCAAGATGTATGAGAACACATCTGCATGTGTCAGACCCATGTCACGCAGTGAAAGCTGAATGTGACAAAGTGACAGACAGCGGCTAGAGCTTGTAGTGTACTGGAACCAGCTCTGTGACAGATACTATGATTATATTAAGTGAGACCTCCATGAACATATCTCTTGTACCTTAAATAGTTTAGAACTGATCACAAACTGTAATTTTATTTATTTATGAATTATTAATTTCAAGTGTTTTAAGATCTGTATGTTCAAATGAACAAAATATAAACTATCGCTTATGAACAGGTGGCATATATGCTTATTGTAGAATAATTCTCTGCCACATCATACTTAATAGGCATACCTTTGAGGAGATAGTCTCACGGGTCTTCAGTCTAAGCTTGTTGACTTGGGACTCAGCAATGTCTGCCCGTTCCTCAGCCTCCTCCAAGTCATGCTGGAACCTACGGCACTTCGACAAGTGGGTGTTTGTTTGTTGTTCCTGTCCGCAATATAACAAAAGCAAATTAATATAAATAGAATATGGGAAGACAGGCTTATCAGAATTTGGTGAAGGCTCCTTACTTTCTGGGTTTCTGCAAATTCACTATAGGGTGTTTGCATTGAATGGACAAGAGATTCTCAATATGTAACATTTAACCCATGAGTACTTTGCATTTAGATGCTATTAATGAAACATTCATCATCAAAACAATATTTGTATAATATAAAGGGAATGCCATCTGGAAGAAATATTTCAAGTCATTTATGCAATTACAGAAATTATAACATTTCCACATAATAGGATTTTGGTACTTACCGATAAATCCGTTTCTATGATGCCACAGAGGACACTGGAGTAGAAGTTGACACTGGGGGTTTAGATGGTGGTTATAGGGAGCTGGCACTTTAAATTGATCAAGAAGTGTGAAGGCTTCTCCCCCCTCTATGCCCAATCAGCCCTCAGTTTAAGAAATGAGGAGAGAAGAGACTGGAGCAGAGAGAAAGAAAAAGGTTAGGACAAGAGGAGAAATACACACAAAAACAAATACAATGACGAAGGCAAGGAAACAGCGCCGGGCAGGCATCCAGTGTCCCCTGTGGCCATCAGAGAAATGGATTTATCGGTAAGTACCAAACTCCTATTTTCTCTTTCAGCCACTAGGGACACTGGAGTAGAAGTCGACACTGGGGACGTCCCAAAGTTTTCCCCCCTGGGCGGGACAGCGCTAAAACCTGCAACACTAAGCAGCCAACTTAGAAGTTGGAGCAGCCAGTGTGTTAAACTTGTAGAATTTAATAAAAGGATGAACCCAAGACCAAGGTGCTGCACAGCAGAGTTAAGTCATGGAGACCCCACAACCATCAGCCCACGATGCACCTAGAGAATGTGTGGAGTTAGCAGAAGACAACAGCTGCAGCCGGGGAACCCGGCGAAAGGAAATACAAATCCATAGCGATAAGTTTGTTTCCTAGCTAGCCACCCACGGAGGGGTGCAACAGAAAAAAATTATAAATCAGCAGACCGATGTAAAAGTGATGTTCGGGCTACATCAAACTACAACACCCTGGACCCAACCAGGGTAGAAGACACACCAGAACCATCCTGTAATACGGGACATCAATAGGCTGAATGATTTGAAAACCAAAAAAGAATAGAGGAAGAAAAAGACAAATGTGTCCTATAATCTGTCCAATCCTCGTGGAAGATAAGATACAGTGGTCTACCAGATAACGCACGGAACACAGACCCCCCCCCCCCCCCCCCCGAGCCGAAGTCAAGGCTAGGAAAACAAAGACCCCCTTCCATACAGGGTAGTCTGGGTCGACATCTCCCGTATGTTCAAGGAAGCCAGTCTGGAGGAATTCAAGCCCGTGAGTAAAAACGCAAGTTTCCCTGGGTGGTACAAATGGGGGGTGTACCTTGGGAATTCCCTGTGAGAAGGTCTGCACTTCTGGAAGGAGCGCCAAATTGTGCTGACAGAGCATTGACAATGTGGAAACCTGGACCAACAGAGATCCCAAACAGATTCCTGAATCTATTCTCGCTTAAAGAAAAGCAGAAATGGGGCACGCGAAAAAGACCCCGCTGAAAATCTTTAACTTAACTTGTTTGGTTTCCCACAACCTTGGGGAATTACTGTATCCGTAAACCTGGACCGTTCAAGATAGTGTCCGCAACAGCCACCCCGTTACACGTAATCGCAGTAAAACAGGTTGAATGAAGGGTCCCTATTGTAACAGAACCAGACGTAGAGGTAGTGACCACTGTCCGACTACCAGGAAAAAAAGCAGGTCCGAGAACCAGGATCTCCGAGGCAAATCTGGTATTACCAGAATCACAGTGGTCAATCTTGTTTGACCTACCGAGTACTCGAGGAAGAAGCTGAAAAGGTAGGAATAGGGAGACGAAGTCCTATGGTCAGGAGACCGATTGAGTGTCCATTGTTTCAGACTGTGGATCCCATGTCCTGGACACATACTGGGGAATTGGTGATGTATACTGGACGCCATGCGGTCCACTTGTGGACAACCCACCACCGAACCAGAGCTCTGAGCACTCCTGGGTGAAGCTTTAGTCGACTGAGATAGTCTGCCTCCCAGTTGTCCACACCCGGGAAAAACAGACAGAGAGAAACATTGTGTTGTGTACACACCACAGCAGAATCTGCACTACATCTCGAATGGTCATCCGACATCGGGTTCTATCTCGTCTGTTGACATAAACTACTAATGTTGTGTTGTCTAACTGTACTCCTAATGCTCTTGAGTGAAGTAAGCGGGCGGCTTCCAGTAGAGTATTGCAGTTTGAATTAATTTCAACACCTTCAACGTAAACCTTTGTTTCCTGGCTTGACCAATGACCCTGGAAATAAAAATCGAGTACCACCACACACCGATCACTGACACTGGCATCTGTCTTCAGAATAATGGTATTCCACAGTCCGAATCGCTTAGCTGCTATGAGATTGACTATCTGAAGCCAACTGAGGCAACATGTTTAGTCCCTGGAGTTAAACATAACATTTTGTGGCGTTGCAGATGACACCCTGACTGGTGGTTGAGGAGGCCCAGCCTACTGAAACTGTAAAACTTATCTTCTGAAAGGAAAAAACCTCCAGGGTACTCATATCCAGGAGAATTCCTAGGAACTGATTGCACAGAGATGATAGAAAAGCTGATTATCCAACAGTGCTGTGCTCAGACGTTGTACAAGAGCAACGCATGTTCCTGTAGTAGGACGGAGCCTTGATGAGAAGACCACCTATGGAATAATCATGACCCGTAAAATCTAAGATGCACAAAATTGATTGTCATGATGTTAGGAACCACTCGGATAGATTTTTATAATAAAACTGTGCCCACGGACCGAGAAGGACCAGCACAAACCTGCTGAGATTACAAGGATAGGAATTTCCCCCGGAGGGGCTAACCGCTTATCCCGTTATGAAGAATGAAACAGAGGAGAAAACTCAAAATCTAATGTTTTGGGGAGGTGGTTAGAACCATCATAGCTCTAAACAGCCATATAGCAGCACCTTAGAAACATCATGGCACTTAACAACCGCATGACCTCCCCTGCGAAACCACCTATCGTTAAATATCGCAGTCGTGCCCTCGGGAGGGAAAGAAAGCAGTTGTGCCACAGTCTTCTCAGCTGGTTCAAACTTCTGGCACCTGCCAGTGGCGTGCAGTCGGCCATATTCTCTAATTTATTTAGACTGAGCGGTATTTCCACACGCTCTACCGAAAAACAACTTTGGCGCTCAAAGGAGCAGAAAGAAGGTTCCGTATAGGAACGTGTAGGTTGCGGAGTAGTAATTGTAAAATGTGCTTCTACCTCCCTTCATGTATGTATGTATGTATGTATGTGTATATATAATATATATATTTGATTATCATCTGTTTAAAATCACACATGTCTTCACAGTGATACCCAGGATTAGAAACCCTGACCTGTTACACTGAAGGCAGGCACCTTACTGATAGAGCTATTTGTTCCTGCCATAGACTCTACATCCGCCTGCCAAGAACGTAGCTAAAACGCTCCTCCAGCTATAATTTCAGATGCTGCAAAATCAGAACTGCCCTACTCTTGTAGCTGTATCTATAGACTATAATGTCTATTCTGTTCACGGAAATCGAGGCATACACTTGTGGAAAATCTTCACAATTCCCCATCATAGACTCTGAAAAGGGACAGTCTGAGATAAAAGGGTTTTGGCATGTGACCCAGTCTTATCAAGACTCCTCCCTGTCACAGATAGCTGATCTGTCATTTACCGAATATTGAGGTGGCTGGAAAAAAAAATGCACAACCATGTAGCTATGAGTGATAGCCGATAAAATAGATCTGTGTAGTAACGTACCCATGGCCCCAGGGCTGTGAAGCAATAAAGTGAACCATTACACCATACATGCCAAAATATATATATATTTTTTTTTTTACTCTCCGTCTGGCAGAATAATACAAACTCCACCAACCCGTCCAGGGATCTGGTCTGATTGGTGTAGAGGCAACAGAAGAGGAAGGAAACAGATAGGGGACCCTGTAAAGGGCCTTCTGATCTAGCTGTCTCCCCCCAATACCTTAAATTAACCATTATTCCTGCAAGGGGAGTTGCCCATGGAGGAGTCAGCCAAAACAAACTTGCAGTGTGGGCGTTCTCATTGAAGTAAAAGGGAGAGACACACCCCTCACTGTAGCCCACTGCTAATCTAGACCCCTGCACACTTACAACATCCAGAGGGCAAATGAACCAGGTATACTGCAGTGGAGAGAATAAGGTGCCTGTTCTAATGCTTGCTGCAGGAGAAAAGAAAGAGGAACAGGTTAAATGCAATTCCAATGCTGCCTGCTGTTAAGGAGCCCGCCCTGCGCTGATTGACAGGCAGAAGCCCGCTCTAGTGATGGCTACTGAGTTGCTGTCTCAACACAATGACTCGAATAATTTAGAAGTTCGAATGATTCGAGTCACTCACAGTTTGGTGTGTTGAGACAGCCCCCAGTAGCCTCTCTCAGTCAGTCACAGTGATTGGGTGGCAGCACTCCTGGCTGACACCCACTGGGAGGGAGCAGCGTGATGCTGCTCAATGTCAGGGCTGCTGCTGTGCCTGTCTTCCTGTGACACTGAGTTGAGACAGTGAACAACTCAGTGGAGACTCATAGGATTCATTACTGATTCATTCAGTGCAGCTGAATAGCAGAGAAACTACCAGAGGTCTGAGTCACTGAGCACTGACTGCCTGTGAGACTGAGTTGAGACAGTGCAGACTCAGTGGAGACAAATCAGATTCATTGATTCAGTCAGTGCAGCTGAATAGCTGACCCACTCCCAGATGTCTGAGTCGAGTGCCGATCATTGGGTCAACCCTGTCTAGGTTGACAGGCACTAGGTCGACCACCGAAGGTCGGCACTGAAGGTCAACACATGACTAGGTCGGCATAGTCATTAGGTTGACACAGTTTTTTGTTGTTGTTTTTTTTTTGGGGGGGGGGTGTCTTGACCCGAATTTCCATCTGGGGCCACCGTCAGTGGCCCCAGTTGGCCCTCAGTTGAAACGTGTTCGCTCGCCATGCTTCAGGCACAAGATTTATAACCAACTTTATGCCCGCTTGGATAGAGGAGATATGAAAAAGTACTAAAACCCCCAAAAAACCTGTGTCGGACTTGCACATGTCGACCTAATGACCGCGTCGACCTTGCATACATGTCGACCTAGTCATGTGTCGACCTTTAATCAGTGTCGACCTACTCACTGTCGACCTTCAGTGGTCGACCTAGACAGGGTCGACCTAAATACCGGATACCGTCTGAGTCACTCCCTCCACGAGTCCCAGCACTGCCAGCAGTCTCTGCTCTCACTGCATGGGCACAGTCTGCAATGCATTACAAAAGAGCCATGTACTGAGACACTGGGGGACATTTACTAAGCAGTGATAAAAGCAGAGAAGTGAGCCAGTGGAGAAGTTGCCCCTTCAACCAATCAGTAGCCCTGTATAATTTTATAGTATGCACATTATAGCTGTTACTTCAGTGCGGATTGGTTGCCATGGGCACTTCTCCACTGGCTCACTTCTCCGCTCTTATCACTGCTTAGTAAATGTCCCCCATTGTCTCGAGACACTACACTGAGCTGAGTCATGTGTCTCAACTCAGTTCAATGTATCCCTTTACCCATGACTAGCCCGCTCTGCTTGTAGTTCTGCCCCTCATTCACTGCTGCTTGGGGAGCCACTCCCTTTATAACCTGGTTGGCTTCCCAGCATTATGTCCACAGCGCTCCCTGGCTGAAACAGCCTGAGCGGATAGTGGCTATAATTAGAGTTTATCTGTTAGCCTCATCCATTAACACAGTGCCTTCGCGGCTGTAACCCCTACCCCCAGCCTGAACAGGGCTTCTATTGTTTACTGCAGCGGGGGGGGGGGGATGTTGTGGGGGTTAGTTGCCGCGTGTACTCCACGCTGAACGCAGCTAGGATATCCCAACTGCGGCTCGCCACACACCCGCCTCCCCCCTGTTTACCCGCAGCGCCAGCTGCCACAACTCTCTGCAACTGTCAGTGCTGATGCGGCTACCACTCAGCGCTGACCGCGGCTTACATGCAGCACTGTACACTGCCAACAGCCATCACCCGCCGCAACTGTGACTGCAGCAATGCCCGCGGCTATCACCCACTGTAAGAGTCAGCGCTGATAGCGGCTATCACCCGTCAGAACTGTCAGCGCTGACCGCGGCCAACATGCAGTGCTGCCCACGAATCAACTATTATCACAGGAATACAGTGTGTGCCTTAATGGAGGGAGGAGAGATTTACTCACCGACCAAATGCCTCAAGTGTCACCGGTGGAATTGAGAACCATGGCAGGACTTCTCTAACAAGCTCTAACAAGCCCTGACAGTTCTTGTCTGCATATGCAGCCTTTCAGAGACCCAGACCCCACTTCTCTCATAATTGGCGAAGGGCTCTCTACTAGGAACCCAGACCCCACTTCTCTTATAAGTGGCGAATGGCTCTATACTAGGAATCCGACCCCACTTCTCTCATAATTGGCAAAGGGCTCTATACTAGGAACCCGGACCCCATTTCTCTCATAATTGGCAAAGGGCTCTATACTAGGAACCCGGACCCCATTTCTCTTATGAGTGGAGAATGGCTCTATACTAGGAACCCAGACCCCATTTCTCTTATAAGTGGCGAATGGCTCTATACTAGGAACCCGGACCCCATTTCTCTTATAAGTGGAGAATGGCTCTATACTAGGAACCCAGACCCCATTTCTCTTATAAGTGGTAAATTGCTCTATACTAGGAACCCAGACTCCACTTCTCTTATAAGTGGCGAATGGCTCTATACTAGGAACCCGGACCACACTTCTCTTATAAGATGCGAAGGGCTCTATACTAGGAACCCAAACCCCACTTCTCTCACAAGTGGTGAAGGGCTCCCCTTAGGCAGTAATATTATGGGATCTGGTCCCAGTAAAATGTAAAAGTAAGAATAAAATAAATTAAAATAAAATAAAAAAGATAAAGGCTGGAGCCCAACCTAATGTGATCGGCTCCCTCGGCACTTTTCTAAAAACTGAGAGCTGATGGGGCATAGAGGGGGAGGAGCCTTCACACTTTTTGATCTATTTAAAGTGCCAGCTCCCTATAGCCACCACCTATACCCCCCAGTGTTAACTTCTACTCCAGTGTCCCCTAGAGGCTGAAAAAGCCTTATCCACTTTGCACAGGTAAACTTAGCAGCATCCTTGGGCCTGGGGTTTTACAGATACACAAAGAAATTGTCTTAATACAATCATTTTCTTTACCATATTTATTTTCTGTCTGCCACATCCCCCTGTAACCATTTGCAGTTACATAGTCTGTTCATAGCTGATGTGTTGTTGTCCTTCTAACACAATGGGGGAATTCAAATGTTTGAAAAGTCAGTTGGGTGTCTGTTTTTTCCTGTCTATTAGATAGGAAAACACAAACACCCAACTGACTTTTCAAACAATTGAATATCCCCCAAAATATACACAACAACACTACTGAGTTAGACAGACTATAGATTTTGCATTAGCTTATCCCCATGACATAAAATACAATGACCACATATTTACTTACCGCCTCCTCACTCTGCCTCTTGTAGGATTTAACTTTGACTTGAAGTTTGTCAACCAGGTCTTGGAGTCTCAAATTATTCTTCCTGTCTTCCTCAGCCTTTGGTAGGAATGAATCAGATATTTATTAACATTTTCTTATATAGTGCAGCATATTCCGTTGCACTTTACAATTAGAACAACAATAATAGAACAAAACTGGGCAAAAATAGACAGACATAGAGGTAGGAAGGCTCTGCTCGTAAGTTTACAATCTATAGGGAAATAGGCATTGATACGCAAGGATAGATGCTACCTATTACATAATGGTTCACTAGTTAATAATGCTGTCCAATGGGAAAGCACCTCAATTACAATGTTATCAACTTCCTTACCTGAAACGTGAGCTCCTTCACACGTCTCTCATATTTCCGAATCCCTTTAACAACGTCCGCACTTCTCTTCTGTTCCATATCCAACTCAGTCTCCAGCTCTCTTACCTGAACAAATCCGTTAGTAAAGTTTATATCAGAAAATGTAAACACACTGTCACTCATTTAGAGTTGGACATATTTGACCTTTGGACCAATGTAGAAAATGTGTCCTTTCATATAGATGTTGAGTTGGATGTATCTCAAGATGCTTCTAGTTAAAAATAGTATTTTCATCAGAAGTACAAGTGGATATGCTTATGCCTCGCTATATTGTAGAGATGTGACTTAACAGTGTTGCTAGTAAATGCATCTTGTTTAACTGTGCAATAGTTACTTCCTTACAGTACGCTTTCTCACCTCTCCAAGACTATGGAGATGATAAATGACATATACTACATTCAAGGGTAGGTCAGGCACTCACTCTGGCCTCCAGTTTCTGGAGCTGCTTCTTGCCTCCTTTAAGTGCCAGCTGTTCAGCTTCTTCCAATCGAAGCTGAAGGTCCTTCACTGTCTGGTCCAGGTTTTTCTTCATCCTCTCTAGGTGAGCGCTGGTATCTTGCTCCTTCTTCAGTTCCTCAGCCATCATCGCTGCCTGCAGATAACAGAACTTAAAGCTGTCCTCATTGGATATGGATGCTCAATTATCTTTACTTATTTTAAGGGCCTGTTAGAGAAGTGATCTAAACCATGTCTGATAAAAAAAAAGTGTGGTACTTGGAGGTTTAAGGAGTTGGGGGATGGAGGTTTTAGCACACACAAGTAGAAGATCTACAGTACAGTATTCTTGAAAGACAGCATAACAGTGTCAGTACATTTTCAAATGGCATGTTTAAATCCTTCCGAATCAACTGTATTTTATGTTTGAGATCAGACCACATTTCAGTCTTTCTTTTTTTTTTTAACTGAGAAGGAATTTTAATTTGACAGGGAATAGTGGTTTTAATTCCTCACAAAACTTAATATGAGAAAAGTATCAGCCAAATGATAGTAATAGCATAAGTCAGTCCAGTGGTGGGCCCTGGTGCCCATTTCCTTAATCTCAACCCGAGTTCACAATATGCCACACGACAGTGGGTGACAGGGAGAGGCAGAGGTTGACAGAGTAAGGTAGGGGAGGCAGAGTTGACATAGAGTGGGAGCAAATGACAATTGATGGTTGTTCAGACAAATTTGTTAAATCAAATGGATTTAACCTGTTTGACCATTTTTGTCTGGTTTTTGGGAGCAAATGGTCAATTGTTAGTTGCTCCCATACATTACCAGATTTGATTCCAACCAGCCAGATTGGACAATCAATCTTTAGGTGTATGGCCATCTTAAGAAGGACTTTTACCTGCTCTGTATACCATACTAAATTTCACATTGCTTTTGTAGACAGAGAAGACTTTCTCCTGATATTGAAATAAGTATTGTTTGACGTTAAGTGCATTACACAGGTTGGAACGGGTACATTTAGCAGCATACTCTAGTTACTGTAAGAAATTAAACAGAATGCTCACATCAGTAATAGCTTTCTTTGCTTTCTCGTCTGCATTCTTGGCCTCTCTAGTGGTGTCTTCAATCTCCCCTTGTAGCTGTGCCACATCACTCTCAAGCTTCTTCTTGGTGTTAATAAGACTTGTGTTCTGCAGAAAAGTGTTAAAGTTACACACCATCATCACAGACAACAAATATTCTGAATTTGTTATTAATGCGCAGGTCTGAATTAAGGGTGGTGAGGGCCCAGGGGCAACAAATTTGAAGGACCCCCTGTAATAAAATTGCTGATAAACACCCAGACCCCCATACAGACACACAACAACCCCTTCGCCTCCTGCTGTACAGACACCCCTCATACAGACTCCCCGCTGTACAGACAAATTGACCTGGTCTTACTGCCAGGAGAGTACTACATTGGGTAAAGTCCAACTCAGAAGATGGAATAGGTTATTTCCATATCTCTCTATCATCTAGGCTGCTGCTATCCTCTATCCACTGAATTCTCTATATAGGAAAAACTAGAAAATATAAATTTCAGAGGTCTGCATCTACCAGGACCCTCACAACTCTGTGAGATTTGTATAAAGATCCTCACAAACATTAGATGGATGGATTGAATTAGACCAAAATACTCACATTTAATTATTAGGGTTGGGTACGAAATACTAGCAATCAGGATCCCAACAGTCAGAAGACCGTCAGCGGGATCTTGATGGCCCTAATCCCAATACAACCCTGTAAATATTTTTACCATTCCCCTAACCCCAACCAACACCTCCTGCACCCTAACCCTAACCTCCCCCACCACCACCACAGCATAGTGCCAAACCCTAACTCCAAGATCAGTACTTACCTCCCAGATGTGTCAGGATTCTGACCACTGGTATCCCACTGTTGGTCTTCTGACAGTTGGGTTCCCAACTATTATTATTTTAACCACATCCCAATTATTATTATACTAGTAAAAGGACTCGGCATAAGATGGGTCACCTCATTCTGCCTGCTGCCCTGTCCTGTCCTGCCCCTGATCTGTCCTGCCTCACCCCCTTTCTATCTGCTGCTCTGTCCTGTCTGCTCCCACTCTGTCACACCCTTCTAGTCTATCATCCTCCCCTATTCCATCCCACCCCCATACTTGCCCCATTCCCAACAGATCCTTCCTCTTTGGCTAGGGTCTGTCCCATAACTACAGCAGTGAGAGTCATTGGAATGGGGTGGCCATGCCCCGGTTCCCACTTTGCATGCATGTAGGAGAGGGGACAGACCTTAGCAGATTATTATATACTGTAGTTTATAATTAATAATGATATTTTACTCAATTTTCTGCTCAGATAGTAACTGCCAAAACTTTATTTTGATGCTCTCTTAATACTCCCATCAACAACTCAATTTGTATTGCAATATAAAAGTTCTTTATCTGCTCTACCTGTGAGTGCAGGAGCTGGACACGTTCCATGGCATCCAGAAGCTCTTGTTCTGCCACCTTTCTGGCCCTTTCAGTTTGCTCAAGGGCAGCTCTCAGCTCTTCGATTTCAGCTGCCATCAGATTGTTTCTACGCTCAACAATGGCAAGCTGCTCTTTCAGGTCTTCTTGCCCACGGAGAGCATCATCCAGATGGATTTGAGTGTCCTAGGAAGAAAAAGACAATTTCATTGTTATTTATTTATCCAGAGGTGGGAAAGTTGGCATGAACGATAGAGTATGTTAATGACATTATTCACTGGTATTTAGATATTTTTATGTCACATTAGAAACAATGGGGCAGATGTATTAAGCCTGGAGAAGACATAAGGAAGTGATAAACCAGTGATAAGTGCAAGGTGATAAACACCAGCCAATCAGCTCCTAACTGTTAATTTACATATTGGAGCTGATTGGCTGGTGCATTTATCACTGGTTTAGCACTTCTTTATGCCTTCTCCAGGTTAATACATCTACCCCAATGAACTTCACAGTATTGTACAAATTGTGCTGATGTCTTGCTCAAAGCTGAACAACAGACAAACTGAGCAGTTGATTTAATTGAATACAACTTTCAAAACATTTGTGAAAGTTAAATGCTGAATAGACAGGAAACCCTACACTAATGTAATACACATAACTGAGCCTTAATTCCAGGCTGACAATGTTATTCAGTTTTAAAAAGTTAACATTATGGAATTACAAAACAATGAGGATAATATTCCTATCATGAAAGGTTTCCAGTGTCTTTGGCAATGGCACACAATTAACATATACCAGGGCCTTGCAACTATTTTCTGTGGTGCTATCTTTAACTTTGTACTGTTGCTATTTCTCATCCTCATTCTCTCTATAGCTTCAATCGGTCTTTGTCCTGGGTAAAACAACATACACTAAAGACATGATTTACCTTAAGTTGGCCTTGAATATTCCGTAAGTGTTTTTGAGCTTCTGCAGCAATGCGGTTTGCATGACTGAGCTGTATCTCCATTTCATTCAGGTCACCTTCCATCTTCTTCTTAATTCTGATAGCTTCATTCCTGCTTCTTATCTCAGAGTCAAGGGCTGTCTGCATGGTCTCCACTGTCCTCTGGTAATTCCTCTTCAGCTGGTCAATCTCCTCATCTTTCTCTGCTACCTTCCGTTCAATGTCAGCCTTCACTTGGGTCAGTTCAAGCTGGATGTGAAGAATCCTAGACTCCTCATGCTCAAGAGCAGCCTATATAGGTAAAATATCATAAAGGGTATATATCTAATATGTATATGTAATGGGATTTAGCTACATAGTGTATGCTTTTCAATTATATTATTGATAATGTTCATTTATAAACCACAAAAATTGGCAGACCCACAATACTTCTTAATTTGCACAAGTGTCCATATTTCTCCACAAAATGCCCACCCACAGCCTGTCCTTGCAATGACCCTTGGGAAGTAAACAGCTCTGACTTTGCTGATCCAGCTGAAACTGCACATGGCGTCAGAGATGTGCAGTGAGCTAAATGGCTCAGGAGACACTGGCTAGCACCAGAGCCAGATTTACACACAATATATGAGCCAAAGGGTACATCTAGGCATTATACACAGGTGCAGCAGAATACTGTATACTCCTCAAAATTTGGTGAGTTTTGATCAAAGATGTGCAGAAAAGGTAGGGGGGGGGGGTAGGGGGTGCACTTCCATTAATTTTTAACTCCAGAGTTTTTGCTATAAAAATGATTAGACTAATGCAAAGCAGATACTTCAAACATATTCTTTGTAATTTCATATACTTTATACAGTCAAAACTCTGGCACAAATGTTAGTATGACAGGAAAGGCTCTGCCTCACCACACTGCATGGCGTCCAGCCTAAAACGGCATTGCTATATTTATCCAGAGAACTGTTAACTGGTATTGCACTATCTGCTTGCTGGGGTCTGCTCTTTTATACACACCTTGCAGCATTATTTCTTGGATATTATAGACCTCTGAAACACACCCACACCACTGACTACAGGACAGATTAATAGCTGGTTATAATAATTAGGAGACAATACCTCTGCCTCTTCAAGAGAAGCTTGCATTTCACTCTTCTCCATTTCAACCACTTTCTTAGCTTTTTCCAGCTCGTGAATGGTCTTACTGCTTGTAGCCACTTGGTCTGTCAGGTCCGTAATCTCCTCTACATAATATACAGTAATTGTGTTGTAATGATGAATCTCAGAAAAAAATGTTAATGTTTAAGCATTTGAATTCCACCAATTTTGTGTAACAACAGATATATACATTAAGAACAGATATTGAGGTACATTTACTAAGATTGGAGTTCTTTTTAAAATGGGATGTTGCCCATAACATCCAATCAGATTTCAGGTATTATCTTCTAGAAGGTGCTAGATAAATAAGAAGTAGAATGTGATTATGGGCAACATCCCATCTTAAATAGAACAACTCACATCTTAGTAAATTTACCACATAGAGTTCAATAAGACTGGGGAATATTTATATTGCAGGATATCCCACCAAAACAGTCATTTTTAGGGGGACCCTCACAAAATCTAAGATGTAACACGGAGGGATATCTGCATGGACGTCTATCGCCAACTGCAAAAGCAGCCACAAATGATTTTTCATGTATGTACCATGTTAATTATAATTACACCCCATGTTCTAGTACACAGGTTCTCGAACTCGGTCCTCAGGACCCCACACAGTCCATGTTTTGCAGGTCTCCTCACAGAATCGCGAGTGAAATAATTAGCTCCACTTGTGGACCTTTTAAAATGTGTCAGTGAGTAATGACTACACCTGTGCACCTGCTGGGTTACCTGCAAAACATGCACTGTGTGGGGTCCTGAGGACCGAGTTTGAGAACCTATGTTCTAGTATAATATATTTT
This sequence comes from Pseudophryne corroboree, assembly GCF_028390025.1. NCBI lineage: Eukaryota > Metazoa > Chordata > Amphibia > Anura > Myobatrachidae > Pseudophryne > Pseudophryne corroboree. The sequence continues at coordinate 473,363,531 of NC_086446.1, forward strand.
ATATATAAAATGCAACTTGGGTTCCAGATGTTCTCTTGCACACACAGTATATTCTCTCTCTCTCTCTCTCTCTCTCTCTCTCTCTCTCTCTCAATTCTAATTAGTTTTTTCTCAAACTGTACTCAGGTTTGAATCAAATACTAGAGGTATTTGATTCAAACCTGAGTACAGTTTGAGAAAAAACTAATTAGAATTGCTTTCTGAAGGTGAAATCCCTTTTATTTAAAATGGAATGCTTTAAAGCTACATCATGTTTCTGCTTTTACTTACGTTGCAGATTCTTGTTTTCCCTCTTAATCGTCTCTAGTTGGTCTAGGCTTTCCTCATAGGCATTCTTCATTTTGAAGAGCTCTGTACTCAAAGACCTTGACTCTTTCAGAGAAGTCTCAAGTTCAGCCTGAGTTTCCTCGTATTTCTGTTTCCACTCAGCCAGGATCTTGAACAATGAGAAGGAGAGACTTAGTATAAGTTAACATTAATTTTGTTCATTTTGTTTTATTTTGTTATGTATTCATTTTTCAGCAACTACGGTGTAAATCAGTTATAAATCCAAGAGAAAACCCCTTTTGACCTTAGTTATGGATAATGGCGCTGATTCTGAGTAAGACATGATTTTACCACTGACTGTGAATGCATCAGAAATTGCAAAATGCGCATGCATCGAACAATGCATCAGCATTAGCAGTGGCAAGTAGCTCCATCCAAATAGCATCTCAACCAGATGGAGCATAACATAAATAGTGTTTCTGGACTCGGACTATTATGATGCATGGAACAGCTGTGTCTCATAGGAGTATCATGGGCATGTAGCCCACCTTCTGCGCTTGCACAGCTGGGACACCTTTTTCAGGCAGGCCTTTGCACTAGAGATGAGCGGGTTCGGTTTCTCTGAATCCGAACCCGCACGAACTTCATGTTTTTTTTCACGGGTCCGAGCGACTCGGATCTTCCCGCCTTGCTCGGTTAACCCGAGCGCGCCCGAACGTCATCATGACGCTGTCGGATTCTCGCGAGGCTCGGATTCTATCGCGAGACTCGGATTCTATATAAGGAGCCGCGCGTCGCCGCCATTTTCACACGTGCATTGAGATTGATAGGGAGAGGACGTGGCTGGCGTCCTCTCCGTTTAGACACTTGATTTACTAATTTTGGGGAGCATTAGGAGTACTCAGTAGTGTACAGTGCAGAGTTTTGCTGATAGTGACCAGTGACCACCACTTTTATTTATAATCCGTTCTCTGCCTGAAAAAAGCGATACACAGCACACAGTGACTCAGTCACATACATACCATATCTGTGTGCACTGCTCAGGCTCAGGCCAGTGTGCTGCATCATCTTATTATATATCTGTCTGACTGCTCAGCTCACACAGCTTATAATTGTGGGGGAGACTGGGGAGCACTACTGCAGTGCCAGTTATAGGTTATAGCAGGAGCCAGGAGTACATAATATTATATTAAAATTAAACAGTGCACACTTTTGCTGCAGGAGTGCCACTGCCAGTGTGACTAGTGACCAGTGACCTGACCACCAGTATATAATATTAGTAGTATACTATCTCTTTATCAACCAGTCTATATTAGCAGCAGACACAGTACAGTGCGGTAGTTCACGGCTGTGGCTACCTCTGTGTCGGCACTCGGCAGCCCGTACATAATTGTATATACCAGTGACCTAACCGTGGTTTTTTTTTCTTTCTTTATACATACATACTAGTTACGAGTATACTATCTCTTTATCAACCAGTCTATATATTAGCAGCAGACACAGTACAGTGCGGTAGTTCACGGCTGTGGCTACCTCTGTGTCGGCACTCCGCAGCCCGTCCATAATTGTATATACCAGTGACCTAACCGTGGTTTTTTTTTCTTTCTTTATACATACATACTAGTTACGAGTATACTATCTCTTTATCAACCAGTCTATATATTAGCAGCAGACACAGTACAGTGCGGTAGTTCACGGCTGTGGCTACCTCTGTGTCGGCACTCGGCAGCCCGTCCATAATTGTATATACCAGTGACCTAACCGTGGTTTTTTTTTCTTTCTTTATACATACATACTAGTTACGAGTATACTATCTCTTTATCAACCAGTCTATATATTAGCAGCAGACACAGTACAGTGCGGTAGTTCACGGCTGTGGCTACCTCTGTGTCGGCACTCCGCAGCCCGTCCATAATTGTATATACCAGTGACCTAACCGTGGTTTTTTTTCTTTCTTTATACATACATACTAGTTACGAGTATACTATCTCTTTATCAACCAGTCTATATATTAGCAGCAGACACAGTACAGTGCGGTAGTTCACGGCTGTGGCTACCTCTGTGTCGGCACTCGGCAGCCCGTTCATAATTGTATATACCAGTGACCTAACCGTGGTTTTTTTTTCTTTCTTTATACATACATACTAGTTACGAGTATACTATCTCTTTATCAACCAGTCTATATATTAGCAGCAGACACAGTACAGTGCGGTAGTTCACGGCTGTGGCTACCTCTGTGTCGGCACTCCGCAGCCCGTCCATAATTGTATATACCAGTGACCTAACCGTGGTTTTTTTTTCTTTCTTTATACATACATACTAGTTACGAGTATACTATCTCTTTATCAACCAGTCTATATATTAGCAGCAGACACAGTACAGTGCGGTAGTTCACGGCTGTGGCTACCTCTGTGTCGGCACTCCGCAGCCCGTCCATAATTGTATATACCAGTGACCTAACCGTGGGTTTTTTTTCTTTCTTTATACATACATACTAGTTACGAGTATACTATCTCTTTATCAACCAGTCTATATATTAGCAGCAGACACAGTACAGTGCGGTAGTTCACGGCTGTGGCTACCTCTGTGTCGGCACTCGGCAGCCCGTCCATAATTGTATATACCAGTGACCTAACCGTGGTTTTTTTTTTCTTTCTTTATACATACATACTAGTTACGAGTATACTATCTCTTTATCAACCAGTCTATATATTAGCAGCAGACACAGTACAGTGCGGTAGTTCACGGCTGTGGCTACCTCTGTGTCGGCACTCCGCAGCCCGTCCATAATTGTATATACCAGTGACCTAACCGTGGTTTTTTTTTCTTTCTTTATACATACATACTAGTTACGAGTATACTATCTCTTTATCAACCAGTCTATATATTAGCAGCAGACACAGTACAGTGCGGTAGTTCACGGCTGTGGCTACCTCTGTGTCGGCACTCCGCAGCCCGTCCATAATTGTATATACCAGTGACCTAACCGTGGTTTTTTTTTCTTTCTTTATACATACATACTAGTTACGAGTATACTATCTCTTTATCAACCAGTCTATATATTAGCAGCAGACACAGTACAGTGCGGTAGTTCACGGCTGTGGCTACCTCTGTGTCGGCACTCTGCAGCCCGTCCATAATTGTATACTAGTATCCAATCCATCCATCTCCATTGTTTACCTGAGGTGCCTTTTAGTTGTGCCTATTAAAATATGGAGAACAAAAATGTTGAGGTTCCAAAATTAGGGATAGATCAAGATCCACTTCCACCTCGTGCTGAAGCTGCTGCCACTAGTCATGGCCGAGACGATGAAATGCCAGCAACGTCGTCTGCCAAGGCCGATGCCCAATGGCATAGTACAGAGCATGTCAAAACCAAAACACCAAATATCAGTAAAAAAAGGACTCCAAAACCTAAAATAAAATTGTCGGAGGAGAAGCGTAAACTTGCCAATATGCCATTTACCACACGGAGTGGCAAGGAACGGCTGAGGCCCTGGCCTATGTTCATGGCTAGTGGTTCAGCTTCACATGAGGATGGAAGCACTCAGCCTCTCGCTAGAAAACTGAAAAGACTCAAGCTGGCAAAAGCACCGCAAAGAACTGTGCGTTCTTTGAAATCCCAAATCCACAAGGAGAGTCCAATTGTGTCGGTTGCGATGCCTGACCTTCCCAACACTGGACGTGAAGAGCATGCGCCTTCCACCATTTGCACGCCCCCTGCAAGTGCTGGAAGGAGCACCCGCAGTCCAGTTCCTGATAGTCAGATTGAAGATGTCAGTGTTGAAGTACACCAGGATGAGGAGGATATGGGTGTTGCTGGCGCTGGGGAGGAAATTGACCAGGAGGATTCTGATGGTGAGGTGGTTTGTTTAAGTCAGGCACCCGGGGAGACACCTGTTGTCCGTGGGAGGAATATGGCCGTTGACATGCCAGGTGAAAATACCAAAAAAATCAGCTCTTCGGTGTGGAGGTATTTCACCAGAAATGCGGACAACAGGTGTCAAGCCGTGTGTTCCCTTTGTCAAGCTGTAATAAGTAGGGGTAAGGACGTTAACCACCTCGGAACATCCTCCCTTATACGTCACCTGCAGCGCATTCATAATAAGTCAGTGACAAGTTCAAAAACTTTGGGTGACAGCGGAAGCAGTCCACTGACCAGTAAATCCCTTCCTCTTGTAACCAAGCTCACGCAAACCACCCCACCAACTCCCTCAGTGTCAATTTCCTCCTTCCCCAGGAATGCCAATAGTCCTGCAGGCCATGTCACTGGCAATTCTGACGAGTCCTCTCCTGCCTGGGATTCCTCCGATGCATCCTTGCGTGTAACGCCTACTGCTGCTGGCGCTGCTGTTGTTGCCGCTGGGAGTCGATGGTCATCCCAGAGGGGAAGTCGTAAGCCCACTTGTACTACTTCCAGTAAGCAATTGACTGTTCAACAGTCCTTTGCGAGGAAGATGAAATATCACAGCAGTCATCCTACTGCAAAGCGGATAACTGAGGCCTTGGCATCCTGGGTGGTGAGAAACGTGGTTCCGGTATCCATCATTACTGCAGAGCCAACTAGAGACTTGTTGGAGGTACTGTGTCCCCGGTACCAAATACCATCTAGGTTCCATTTCTCTAGGCAGGCGATACCGAAAATGTACACAGACCTCAGAAAAAGAGTCACCAGTGTCCTAAAAAATGCAGCTGTACCCAATGTCCACTTAACCACGGACATGTGGACAAGTGGAGCAGGGCAGGGTCAGGACTATATGACTGTGACAGCCCACTGGGTAGATGTATGGACTCCCGCCGCAAGAACAGCAGCGGCGGCACCAGTAGCAGCATCTCGCAAACGCCAACTCTTTCCTAGGCAGGCTACGCTTTGTATCACCGCTTTCCAGAATACGCACACAGCTGAAAACCTCTTACGGCAACTGAGGAAGATCATCGCGGAATGGCTTACCCCAATTGGACTCTCCTGTGGATTTGTGGCATCGGACAACGCCAGCAATATTGTGTGTGCATTAAATCTGGGCCAATTCCAGCACGTCCCATGTTTTGCACATACCTTGAATTTGGTGGTGCAGAATTTTTTAAAAAACGACAGGGGCGTGCAAGAGATGCTGTTGGTGGCCAGAAGAATTGCGGGACACTTTCGGCGTACAGGCACCACGTACAGAAAACTGGAGCACCACCAAAAACTACTGAACCTGCCCTGCCATCATCTGAAGCAAGAAGTGGTAACGAGGTGGAATTCAACCCTCTATATGCTTCAGAGGTTGGAGGAGCAGCAAAAGGCCATTCAAGCCTATACAATTGAGCACAAGATATAGTAGGTGGAATGCACCTGTCTCAAGTGCAGTGGAGAATGATTTCAACGTTGTGCAAGGTTCTGATGCCCTTTGAACTTGCCACACGTGAAGTCAGTTCAGACACTGCCAGCCTGAGTCAGGTCATTCCCCTCATCAGGCTTTTGCAGAAGAAGCTGGAGGCATTGAAGGAGGAGCTAACACGGAGCGATTCCGCTAGGCATGTGGGACTTGTGGATGCAGCCCTTAATTCGCTTAACAAGGATTCACGGGTGGTCAATCTGTTGAAATCAGAGCACTACATTTTGGCCACCGTGCTCGATCCTAGATTTAAAGCCTACCTTGGATCTCTCTTTCCGGCAGACACAGGTCTGCTGGGGTTGAAAGACCTGCTGGTGACAAAATTGTCAAGTCAAGCGGAACGCGACCTGTCAACATCTCCTCCTTCACATTCTCCCGCAACTGGGGGTGCGAGGAAAAGGCTCAGAATTCCGAGCCCACCCGCTGGTGGTGATGCAGGGCAGTCTGGAGCGACTGCTGATGCTGACATCTGGTCCGGACTGAAGGACCTGACAACGATTACGGACATGTCGTCTACTGTCACTGCATATGATTCTCTCAACATTGATAGAATGGTGGAGGATTATATGAGTGACCGCATCCAAGTAGGCACGTCACACAGTCCGTACTTATACTGGCAGGAAAAAGAGGCAATTTGGAGGCCCTTGCACAAACTGGCTTTATTCTACCTAAGTTGCCCTCCCACAAGTGTGTACTCCGAAAGAGTGTTTAGTGCCGCCGCTCACCTTGTCAGCAATCGGCGTACGAGGTTACATCCAGAAAATGTGGAGAAGATGATGTTCATTAAAATTAATTATAATCAATTCCTCCGCGGAGACATTGACCAGCAGCAATTGCCTCCACAAAGTACACAGGGAGCTGAGATGGTGGATTCCAGTGGGGACGAATTGATAATCTGTGAGGAGGGGGATGTACACGGTGATATATCGGAGGGTGAAGATGAGGTGGACATCTTGCCTCTGTAGAGCCAGTTTGTGCAAGGAGAGATTAATTGCTTCTTTTTTGGGGGGGGTCCAAACCAACCCGTCATATCAGTCACAGTCGTGTGGCAGACCCTGTCACTGAAATGATGGGTTGGTTAAAGTGTGCATGTCCTGTTTTGTTTATACAACATAAGGGTGGGTGGGAGGGCCCAAGGATAATTCCATCTTGCACCTCTTTTTTCTTTTCTTTTTCTTTGCATCATGTGCTGATTGGGGAGGGTTTTTTGGAAGGGACATCCTGCGTGACACTGCAGTGCCACTCCTAGATGGGCCCGGTGTTTGTGTCGGCCACTAGGGTCGCTAATCTTACTCACACAGCTACCTCATTGCGCCTCTTTTTTTCTTTGCGTCATGTGCTGTTTGGGGAGGGTTTTTTGGAAGGGACATCCTGCGTGACACTGCAGTGCCACTCCTAGATGGGCCCGGTGTTTGTGTCGGCCACTAGGGTCGCTAATCTTACTCACACAGCTACCTCATTGCGCCTCTTTTTTTCTTTGCGTCATGTGCTGTTTGGGGAGGGTTTTTTGGAAGGGACATCCTGCGTGACACTGCAGTGCCACTCCTAGATGGGCCCGGTGTTTGTGTCGGCCACTAGGGTCGCTAATCTTACTCACACAGCTACCTCATTGCGCCTCTTTTTTTCTTTGCGTCATGTGCTGTTTGGGGAGGGTTTTTTGGAAGGGACATCCTGCGTGACACTGCAGTGCCACTCCTAGATGTGCCCGGTGTTTGTGTCGGCCACTAGGGTCGCTAATCTTACTCACACAGCTACCTCATTGCGCCTCTTTTTTTCTTTGCGTCATGTGCTGTTTGGGGAGGGTTTTTTGGAAGGGACATCCTGCGTGACACTGCAGTGCCACTCCTAGATGGGCCCGGTGTTTGTGTCGGCCACTAGGGTCGCTAATCTTACTCACACAGTCCGCTACCTCATTGCGCCTCTTTTTTTCTTTGCGTCATGTGCTGTT